>NC_057811.1:56849277-56963057 GCF_018294505.1 Triticum aestivum
GGACGTCTGAGCGACATCACATAAAGGGCCTATATCAAAAGTAAATAACGAGCGTGCCACAGTCGGTCGTCTGAGCGACATCACGTAAAGGGCTTATATCAAAATTAAATGACAAGAGTGCCACAGTCGGACGTCTGAGCGACATCACATAAAGGGCTTATATCAAAAGTAAATAACGAGCGTGCCACAGTCGGACGTCTGAGCGACATCACGTAAAGGGCTTATATCAAAAGTAACTGACCAGAGTGCCACAGTCGGACATCTGAGCGACATCACATAAAGGGCTTATATTTCATAACTCAATATTCCAGTAGCTCATGAAGTTAGATCATCTCAAGGAAAGTACTCAGGTACGAAATAAATAAAGGTTAGTCCATCCACAGGAATAACGTTCGACCGGGTTTACCACTCAAGTTTGTTCACCGGGGATTTCCCACGGAAACTGACACGGGGACTGACATGGATCGAGATATGCTGGCCACGGTCTTTGACCATGGACACGATGACTCGGAAGGATTTGACTCTGCAGAGCTTGTACTATTTAACCACAGCCAACGGATTTCAGTAGTCACAAGGGACTAGTTCCGTTTATGGTGTTTTAGGAGAAACACGTCTAACCAGTACACACCCATTCAACATTCCGTTGCCAGGAATCACCCCAAGCAACGTTCAAGAAAAACCTTGAGACGGGGAGGCTACAACCTCGCGTAGCATGGGATCAAATTTATACCGCGCGCTCTAAGGGGTGCCCCCCTCTCGGTCCCAACCGGAAACACCCATGCCCCCTGACCGGATGACTGGCTTTAATCCAGGGCCATGGAACCCTCATCCCGGCCCCTCTATTTGGTGTGTACAAGGAAAGAGGTTAGCAACTTACTAAACCGTATTCTTTGCAGAAAACATGTGGCAGCACGAACGGGAAGAACGGTAACGTGGCTTAGTCCACGTTAGCGTCGGAGTTTATCGGATGACATAAGACTGGCATGCTACAACAATACCATCTTACTACCTCTCATGTCACCACATGATAGGTCATCTCTCATGTCACCACATGATAGGTCATCTCTCATCAAAGGTCACAGTAAACTTCGAAGCACACGGTTAGTTGCCTTGCATGCAACGTAACACTCACCGATGCTCATATGCCATGCACAAACCATTCAAGCAAACATGCAAAACACTCATCATATCAAAGGTTCAAACATGCTTGCCTGGTTCGGAGAAGTCGGAGTCTAGCTCGGCGAAGTTCGCGGCTCCGTCACCTCCTCCGGAACCTACGGTATAACGAAACCGTATACTAACGTGAAAACCGTTGCGTGTATAAAAATTGTTCCAAATTTTTTTAAAATAAATACTATAAAAAACTAGACAAAAATACAAGACTGACAGAAAAAGAATCAATCAAAAAGCATCTTCTGTTAAAAAGATATAAGGGTTTTAGTCCAAGGACTAATCTGTGATGAAACAGAAAAGAACCAGGGACTTGTTTGAAAAACCAGAAACGCTTCGGCAAGAAATATGTTAGCCCAGAGAGAAAACACATTCTGCCCGAAGGCGCTTTCCGAAAACGGTTCGAAGGGGAAAAGAGGAGAGGCTGACGGGGGGGTCCCACCCGTCAGGTTGAAAACTCCAAACGGAGCTCGCCGGCGCCCGAAGGCTGCGGTGGTCGCCGGCGTTGAACCACGGCGAGGCAGAGTGATCGGAGGGTACCTACAGATTCAGGGTGTTCTTCCGCGTCGGTGGGTGGCGGACTTGACCGTCGGTGAGCACCACGTCGACGGTGACACTATCTCCGGCGGACGGTGGTTCGGGCGATGGTGGAGCTCTCCGGTGGGTGCTGCAAGCTTCAAATTGATGCGCGGGTCAGAAGGGTGGATGTACTAGGAGGCTACTGGCAAGAGCTGAGGGGTAGGGGTGCACGCACGGGAGTGAATCGCGCTGGATCCCGAAGCGGGTCGAGGCGGCCGGAGTTGGGGAAGAAGACTCCCTCGGGGCTCTTCCAGTGGCTTGGCGTGGTACTGGTGGTGTGCAGAGACGGTGCGGGTTCGAGTTCGAGCTCGGGGCCTCCTTTTATAGGCGATCCGAGGGGGTGGCCGTGAACGGGATAACGCCGGCGAGAAATTACGGCGAGGCAGAGGTTGGGCAGGGGGTTTAGGTGGCTAGGCATCATCGTGGAGGATCACTGGCGCCGTTTCTCTGCTGAATCCTCGATCGGGCTTGCGTAATGCACTGGCCCTCAACGGAACGGCCGTACGGGCACGGCGGCGGCAGTGGGCGCGCTCCGCGCCTACCATTTCACGACGACGGACCTGCAGCGTGCACGGGTGAGTGGACGGCCACGCGGTGGCCTCTGGTGGCTTGGGCGGCGCTGGACGGCGCCGTCCAACGCTGCGCCTCTCTGGCAGCCGCAAAGGGCGCTGCTGCCGTCGCTCACGGGGTGGCGCACCTCCACCAGCTCGTCGCCGACGCCCGCGAGCTTCCAGGCGATCGTGCGGTGCAGGGATAAGAAGGAGGCACAGGGCGCAAGGCGCCACCGCGGCTACTGGTGAGATCGAGGAGAAGTTCTGAAGAAAACGACAGCGGCCACTGAAACTGTTTACTAAACTTTCTGAACTTGACAGCAACAGTGTCCTTCAGGTGTTCGACGAAATGATTTGGCATGAGGAAAAAAAATTCTAGAGCTGGGACTTGGTGAGATGACCTCTCGATACACCCAGAGGCTGCCTGAATTTACTCAGATTTTTAGGAGGAGAAAACAAATGAATTTCATCAAATTTGCCAAATATGGTCCAAACTTGCAGCAAGCACTTTTTGAAATATTTGAACTGGAGACCAGTGGATCATCATGGATCTTGGTTGAGGGCTCTAAGGACTAGCCAGGGAAATTTGTTTGGAGGCAAAACTCAAAGGAGGAAAGGTAGTTCCTTTTTAAACCTCCAAGAGCCAAAGTAGAGGGCAGAAATTATTATGATTAGAAATAAATGGAAATAAAGTCATGGGGGAGTTCAACTTGCTGGATTTGAAGTTTATCTTGACACCAAGATGGGAGATGGCCTTTGGGAGGGGATTTCCACTTAGGTCATGGCAAGAGGAGATTTTTGGAAGGGGAAGAATCACTCCAAATGCCATAGGGCTATTTAAAAATAAAATATTTTCAAAAACTTTTTCCAAATGAAACACATTTGTGTTGAGTCAACATAAGATGGAAAAACCTCCAAGACCAAAGATCAAGTCTTGGGTAAATCCCAACAAAATACTTGTCATAAAAGAAAAAAAATTGAGAGGGAGAGTTCTTTAGAAGAAAATTTTAAAAACCCTCCTTCAAATCAAATAAAGATTTTGATAAAACCAAAATAAAATTTTTGGGTGTCATACCCACGAGGGTGGAGGGCGCGCCCAGGGGGGTGGGCGCGCCCCACTGCCTCGTGCCTCCCTCGTTGCTTTCCTGACGTGCACTCCAAGTGTCCCGGGTTGCTTTCTTTCCAAAAATAACATCTCTAGAAGGTTTCATTCCGTTTCGACTCCGTTTGATATTCCTTTTCTTCGAAACACTGAAACAAGGGAAAAAACAGGAACTGGCATGGGCTCAGGGTTAATAGGTTAGTCCCAAAAATAATATAAAAGTGCATAATTAAGCCCATAAACATCCAAAACAGATAATATAATAGCATGGAACAATCAAAAAAATTAGATACGTTGGTGACGTATCAGCATCCCCAAGCTTAATTCCTGCTCGTCCTCGAGTAGGTAAATGATAAAAACAGAATTTTTGATGTGGAATGCTACCTAACATTATTTCAATGTAATTTTTCTTAATTGTGGTATGAATATTCAGATCCGAAAGATTCAAGACAAAAGTTTAATATTGACATAAAAATAGTAATACTTCAAGCATAATAACAAAGCAATCATGTCTTCTCAAAATAACATGGCCAAAGAAAGTTATCCCTACAAAATCATATAGTCTGGCTATGCTCTATCTTCACCACACAAAGTATTTAAATCATGCACAACCCCGATGACAAGCCAAGCAATTGTTTCATACTTTTGACGTACTCAAACTTTTTCAATCTTCACGCAATACATGAGCGTGAGCCATGGACATAGCACTATATGTGGAATAGAATGGTGGTTGTGGAGAAGACAAAAAGGAGAAGCTAGTCTCACATCAACTAGGCGTATCAACGGGCTATGGAGATGCCCATCAATAGATATCAATGTGAGTGAGTAGGGATTGTCATGCAACGGATGCACTAGAGCTATAAGTATATGAAAGCTCAACAAAAGAAACTAAGTGGGTGTGCATCCAACTCGCTTGCTCACGAAGACCTAGGGCATTTTGAGGAAGCCCATCATTGGAATATACAAGCCAAGTTCTATAATGAAAAATTCCCACTAGTATATGAATGTGACAAAATGAGAGACTCTCCATCATGAAGATCATGGTGCTACTTTGAAGCACAAGTGTGGTAAAAGGATAGTAACATTGTCCATTCTCTCTTTTTTTTATTTGGGCCTTTTCTTCTTCCTTTTTTTATGGCCTCTTTTTTTCGTCCGGAGTCTCATCCTGACTTGTGGGGGAATCATGGTCTCCATCATCCTTTTCCTCACTTGGGACAATGCTCTAAAAATGAAGATCATCAGACTTTTATTTTCTTACAACTCAACAATTACAACTCGATACTTCGAACAAAATATGACTCTATATGAATGCCTCCGTGGGTGTACCGGGATATGCAATGAATCAAGAGTGACATGTATGAAAGAATTATGAATGGTGGCTTTGCCACAAATACGATGTCAACTATATGATCATGCTAAGCAATATGACAATGATGGAGCGTGTCATAATAAACGGAACGGTGGGAAGTTGCATGGCAATATATCTTGGAATGGCTATGGAAATGCCATGATAGGTAGGTATGGTGGCTGTTTTGAGGAAGGTTTATGGTGGGTGTATGATACCAGTGAAAAGTGCGCGGTATTAGAGAGGCTAGCAATGGTGGAAGGAAGAAAGTGCGTATGATCCATGGACTCAACATTAGTCATAAAGAACTCATATACTTATTGCAAAAATCTACAAGTTATCAAAGCAAAGTATTACGCGCATGCTCCTAGGGGGATAGATTGGTAGGAAAAAACCATCGCTCGTCCCCGACCGCCACTCATAAGGAAGACAATCAATAAATAAATCATGCTCTGACTTCATCACATAACGGTTCACCATACGTGCATGCTACGGGAATCACAAACTTTAACACAAGTATTTCTCAAATTCACAACTACTCAACTAGCATGACTCTAATATCACCATCTTTATATCTCAAAACAATTATCAAGCTTCAAACTTTTCGTAGTATTCAACACACTCATAAGAAAGTTTTTACCAATCTTGAATACCAAGCATATTAGGATTATTTAAGAAAATTACCACGCTATTTAAGACTCTCAAAATAATCTAAGTGAAGCATGAGAGATCAATAGTTTCTATAAAACAAATCCACCACCGTGCTCTAAAAGATATAAGTGAAGTACTAGAGCAAAACTATATAACTCAAAAGATATAAGCGAAGCACATGGAGTATTCTAACAAATTCCAAATCATGTATGACTCTCTAAAAAGGTGTGTACAACAAGGATGGTTGTGGTAAACTAAAAAGCAAAGACTCATATCATACAAGACGCTCCAAGCAAAACACATATCATGTGGTGAATAAAAATATAGCTCCAAGTAAAGTTATCGATGGAAGTAGACGAAAGAGGGGATGCCTTCTGGGGCATCCCTTAGATTTGGCTTTATGGTGTCCTTAGATTATCTTGGGGGTGCCATGGGCATCCCCAAGCTTAGGCTCTTGCCACTCCTTGTTCCATAATCCATCAAATCTTTCACCCAAAACATGAAAACTTCACAACACAAAACTTAACAGAAAATCTCGTGAGCTCCGTTAGCGAAAGAAAACAAAAGACCACTTCAAGGTACAGTAATGAACTCACACTTTATTTATAGTGGAGTTAAACCAACTGTATTCCAACTTCTCTATGGTTTATAAACTATTTTACTAGCATTAGATTCATCAAAATAAGCAAACAACACACGAAAAACAGAATCTGTCAAAAACAGAACAATCTGTAGTAATCTGTAACTAACGCAAACTTCTGGAACTCCAAAAAATCAGCCAAAATAGGACAACCTAGACAATTTGTTTATTGATCAGCAGCAATTGGAATCACTATTTCATCACGTTCTGGTGATTTTTAACAATTATTTTCATGAACAAAAAGTTTCTGGAAATTACAGCAAGATCAAATAACTATCATCCAGGAAGATCCTATAGGTTTAACTTGGCACAAACACTAATTAAAACATAAAAAAACATCTAACCAGAAGCTAGATGGATTATTTATTCCTAAACAGAACCGAAAAGCAATAAACTAAAATAAAATTGGGTTGCCTCCCAACAAGCACTAATGTTTAACGCCCCTAGCTAGGCATGATGATTTCAATGATGCTCGTATAAAAGATAAGAATTGAAACATAAAGAGAGCATCATGAAGAATATGGCTAGCACATTTAAGTCTAACCCACTTCCTATGCATAGGGATTTTGTGAGCAAACAACTTACGGGAACAATAATCAACTAGCATAGGAAGGCAAAACAAGCATAACTTCAAAACTTTAAGCACATGGAGATGAAACTTGATATTATTGCAATTCCTACAAGCATATATTCCTCCCTCATAATAATTTTTAGTAGCATCATGAATGAATTCAACAATATAACCAGGACCTAAAGCATTAGTTTCATGATATACAAGCATAGAAAATTTACTACTCTCCACATAAGCAAAATTGTTCTCATTCGGAATAGTGGGAGTACCATAAGACACTTGAATACTATAAATTGTTTCCACATTAAAACAGTAATGTTCAGAAAAAGGGTAATCACAATCATGACAAGTTTTATAAATATAATCATCACTACTTTTTATAGCATAAGTTTTATCACAATAATCATCATAAGTTGCAACTTTGTTCTCATCATAATCAATTAAAACCTCTCCCGAAATAGTGGATACATCACTAAATAAAGTCATGACCTCTCCAAATCCACTTTCATAAATATTATAAGATTCAACATCCTCCAAAATAGTGGGAGCATTACTTCCTAAAGTTGACACTCTTCCAAACCCACTTTCATCAATATAATCGTCATAGGTAGAAGCCATGCTATCATCATAACAACTTTGCATATCAAAACTTGGGAGGCTAAAAATATCATCTTCATTAAACGTAGCATCCCCAAGCTTGGGACAAAGATTAATTGCAGAAAATATATTCTCAAGAACATCATCTTCTTCAAACATAGCATCCCCAAGCTTGGGCCTTTTCATATCATAAGCATAATCAATCTCATCATTAATAGTACGGATAGCACCAATAGTATAGCAATTATCATATTCTTCCAAGCAAGTGCCAAAAAGATTTTCAAGATCATAAGGAGTATCATTATCTTCCCACAACAAGCAATAGGCATAATGAGATCATCATCAAGTGCATCATCTTCCACAATTATTTTTGATTCATTTTCATGAGGCACAACAATAATAGGAGCAACATTATTTGGGAGAGATATCTTTTTATCTCTCTTCCTTTTTCTTTTCTTCTTCTTCACCTCATGTGTGGGTTCACTAGTACAAAACAGGGCTTTCGTCACAGGGAAATATTCACATTAGTCCCGGTTCAGTCACGAACCGGGACTAATGTGAGCATTGGTCCCGGTTCGTGCGGCTAAGGCATTAGTCCCGGTTCACCTGGGCCCTTTAGTCCCGGTTGGTGCCACGAACCGGGACTAAAGGGTGCGATGCCCATTAGTACCGGTTGGTGGCACCAACCGGGACTAAAGGTTAGTCACCAACCGGTACTAATGGGCTTTGAGGCATTAGTACCGGTTCATGGCACGAACCGGTACTAAAGGGCCCATCATACCCCCTCCCCTGTGGACCGCCTTTTCAGTTTTAGAAAAAACAAAAGAAAATGATGGAAATGTCAAAAAAATAAAATAAAATAAGTTTCCCATGTGATATGTGGTCTAGTTGTTGGGAAAATTAACAAATATGAATTTCGACTTCATTTGCAAAATCTCTGTGGAATTTCTTAAAATGGGCATAACTTTTGCATACGAACTCGGATGAAAAAGTTTTTATATGAAAAATCATCTACTCGAAAAGTTACACCCGTATTTAATCGGGGGAACCCCGTTAAACATTTTCAAAATCCTCAAAAGCCTAACAGAAAAAAAGATACGGGGCTTTTAAGATCTGGAGAGGCAAAAAATTCAAAAAATTTCAAATTGTGGTCAAACTGTGGTCAAACAATGGTCAAACTAATTATTCTAGAATATTAGTGTTACTAAATAATTATTTCAGTTTTTTGAATTTTGGTCAAATCTGGTCAAACTGTGGTCAAACAATGGTCAAACTAATTATTCCAGAAATATTAGTGTTACTAAATAATTATTGTTTTTTAAAACAATAGTTTCAACTCAAACAGTGAAATGTGTCACTGCATGCTCAAGCTAAATTCCTGAGGGTTAATAGAATTGACATCTTACTATTGTCAGGAAAACAACAAGTGCAGACTTGGAAACGAGGGAGAATAGAACCCGGAAGTTAAGCGTGCTCAGGCTGAAGTAGTGAGAGGATGGGTGACCGTCCGGGAAGTTAGATGATTTGGAATGATTAGAGATTAGAGGATAAATTGGGCAGTGATGAGGGGTGGTGATTAGAGATTAGAGGTTAAAATAATTCAGAAATTTGAAAATAAAAAAAAATTAAAAAAATATTCGCAAAAAAAATTTTCAAAAAAAAATATCATAAAATTTCCTTTAGTCCCGGTTGGTAACGTCCACGTGGACGCAACCTGGAGGACTAAAGGCCGTCCACGTGGACGCAACCTGGTGCTCCACCTTTAGTCCCGGTTGGTAAGGAAATTTTATGAAATTTTTTTTTTGAAAAAATTTTTTGCGAATATTTTTTTAATTTTTTTTTATTTTCAAATTTCTGAATTATTTTAACGAGGGGAGGCATTAGTAACGACCCTTTAGTCCCCGTTCAAAAACCGGGACTAAAGGCCCTTACCAACCGGGACAAAAGCCCCCTTTTCTACTAGTGGTTCAATCCTCTTTTTGGAGCTCCTTATTAATGAGATTGGTTGAATCGAAAGCTCCTCCTTGTTACCTGATTCATGATAAGAAATAATAGGAGAATATTGGGAAGTCTCTTCCCTTTCGTTAGTATTCTCTTCATCATCTATTTGTTTTTTTTTCTTTATGTAATTGGCAATATAAGGATTTTCAATGCAATTCACCGCGCAATACATATAAATTTCCTCCAGATCAAAATGAAGAACTCTATCAAGGGAAAATCCTGGAATATCCTTAGTTATACATTTCTTTTCTTCATAACCCAAGAGCAAACTAAGTTCATTATGATGTGCAAGGGAAATCAAGTTATCACAATTTTTGGACACGATACGATCATGAAACAATTTGCATTGGGTATTGAAATGATCATGTTCATTGCAAAGTTCACAAGTACGGCTAAGAAAATTTAAATTTTCAGCACAAACATCTAGCCTTTCTTGCAACCATTTAGTTTCTAAATGCTTATGCCTCTTGCAATATCTATCTTCCCTATTTGGTGTGTACTTGCAAACCCAATGTACTCCACAAAAATTGACATGTTTATAGGAGACATTTTCATCATAACTAGTGCAATCATCATTGGTACTATGGATATTCAAGGAGTTCATATAACAACATTGCAATCATGCTCATCGTTCAAAGATTTAGTGCCAAACATTTTAATGCATTCTTCTTCTAACACTTTGGCACAATCTTCCTTTCCATCATACTCACGAAAGATATTAAAAAGGTGAAGCGTATGTGACAAACTCAATTCCATTTTTTTGTAGTTTTCTTTTATAAACTAAACTAGTGATAAAACAAGAAACAGAAAAGAGCTTGATGTCTACTACACAACCTTCTTCTTGTAGACGTTGTTGGGCCTCCAAGTGCAGAGGTTTGTAGGACAGTAGCAAGTTTCCCTCAAGTGGATGACCTAAGGTTTATCAATCCGTGGGAGGCGTAGGATGAAGATGGTCTCTCTCAAGCAACCCTGCAACAAAATAGCAAAGAGTCTCTTGTGTACCCAACACACCCAATACAATGGTAAATTGTATAGGTGCACTAGTTCGGCGAAGAGATGGTGATACAGGTGCAATATGGATGGGAGATATAGGTTTTTGTAATATGAAAATATAAAAACAGCAAGGTAACAAGTGGTAAAAGTGAGCGTAAACGGTATTGTAATGTGTAGAAACAAGGCCTAGGGTTCATACTTTCACTAGTGCAAGTTCTCTCAACAATGATAACATAATTAGATCATATAAATATCCCTCAACTTGCAACAAAGAGTCACTCCAAAGTCACTAATAGCGGGGAACAAACGAAGAGATTATGGTAGGGTATGAAACCACCTCAAAGTTATTCTTTCCGATCAATCCATTGAGCTATTCCTATAAGTGTCACAAACAGCCCCTAGAGTTCATTGTAAAATAACACCATATGACACACATCAAGCAACCCTAATGTCACCTAGATACTCCAGTGTCACCACAAGTATCCGCGGGTCAATTATACGATATGCATCAAACAACTTCAGATTCATAATATTCAATCCAACATAAAGAACCTCAAAGAGTGCCCCAAGATTTCTACCGGAGAAACAAGGACGATAACGTGCATCAACCCCTATGCATAGAATACCCCAATGTCACCTCGGGAATCTGCGAGTTGAGTGCCAAAACATACATCAAGTGAGTCAATAGAATACCCCATTGTCACCACGGGTATCCCATGCAAGACATACATCAAATGTTCGAAAATTCATAATAATATTCAATCCAATAATAGTTAAACCTCAAAGGTAAAACTCAATTCGTCACAAGAAGATAGAGGGAGAAACACCATATGATCCACCTATAATAACAAACCTCGCGGTACATCAAGATCGTGCCAAATCAAGAACACGAGAGAGAGAGAGAGAGAGAGAGAGAGAGAGATCAAACACATAGCTACTTGTACATACCCTCAGCCCTGAGGGTCAACTACTCCCTCCTCGTCATGGAGACCGCCAGGATGATGAAGATGGCCACCGGTGATGGTTTCCCCCTCCGACATGGTGCTGGAACGGGCTCCCGGTTGGTTTCTCGTGGCTATAGAGGCTTGTGGTGGCGTAACTCCCGATCTAGGTTCCTTTCTGGGGGTTTCTGGATTTATAGGAATTTTTTGCAGCGGTTTCAAGTCAGGGGGGTCCACGAGGCAGCGACAAGGTAAGAGAGTAGAGGGGGATAAGCAACATAAGATCCAACTATAATAGCAAAGCTCGCGATACATCAAGATCGTGCCAAATCAAGAACACGAGAGAGAGAGAGATCAAACACATAGCTACTGGTACATACCCTCAGCCCCGAGGGTGAACTACTCCCTCCTCATCATGGAGAGCGCTGGGATGATCAAGATGGCCACCGGTGAGGGCTCCCCCTCCGGCACGGTGCCGGAACAGGGTCCCGATTGGGTTTTGGTGGCTACAGAGGCTTGCGGCGGCGGAACTCCCGACCTATTCTGTTCTCTGAAGGTTTTAGGGTATATGGATATATATATATATATATATATATATATATATATATATATATAGGCCGAAGAAATGTCACGACCGGTTTTTCAATAAAATAATTTACTGAGAAACCAATCCCTGTTACGGACCAGCGAGGAAGAATTCCTTCTCACTGATAGACAATACATTGGTCACAGAAGAAAAATACCAGGAGTACTAAATATAATACAAAGTTGAGCAGAGACTGCCCAACAATTTATTATATGCATGCCGATAAAACAATACGGCAGATAGGGTGGCAAACTTCTAACTCACGATAATAACGGTGGTGGAAATATCATCGCGAAGCGAGTGACATGATTCCAGAACACTACAACTCTTCGAGCGTCAGAGTGAGGCTCGAGAAGACTTATTGCGGGTGGCGGAAGCATAAACGATACAAGTGACCAATATCCGGGATCGCGCAGGACTAACTGGGACTCCTCTAGGCATCGGACGCGCTATCAAACTCTTCATCCAAGAGATCGCCTTCGTCAACATCTGGCCAAATCAACAAGCCAGGTGAGTACTATGAAAGTACTCGCAAGACAGTTCGGACATAAGGTATAACAAATGCAAACATGAAGCACATGAATAAGTTAATCAGTGCGATCAGACACAGAGATAATAAATACTGGGTGCCAAGCGAGGGTCTGAATGACGCCTCGAGCGGAAACTGCAGAATAGTAATACTGGTGCCAAACGAGTGTCTGAAAGACTCCTCGAGAGGAAAATGCGGAATAATAATACAGGTGCCAAACGAGTGTCTGAAAGACTCCTCGAGCGGAAAGTGCGGAATAATAATACTGGTGCCAAACGAGTGTCTGAAAGACTCCTCGAGAGGAAAATGCGGAATAATAATACAAGTGCCAAACGAGTGTCTGAAAGACTCCTCGAGCGGAATGTGCGGAATAATAATACCACAGTCGGGCGACGGGGCGACACCACATAAAGGGCTTATAACAGAAAGTAAAGACAGTGCATGCCGCAGTCGGACGTCTGAGCGACATCACATAAAGGGCTTATATCGAAAGTGAGAAACGAGTACACGCCACAGTCGGACGTCTGCGCGACGTCTCATAAAGGGCTTATATCACAACTCATTAATACAATAGCTCGGAGACATAAATTATCACAAGCATGAGACACAAAATAAAGTTAGTCCATCAATTGGAATAACAATAAATCTGAGATTTTACCGCTTGAGCTTGTTCACCGGGGGCAAGTTTTTCACACGGATAGATTTGGACATAAAGTCTACATTACTGATCATGGATACGATGATTTGGAAAGAATTGACTCTGCAGAGTTTGTACTTAACCACAGCCAACGGATATCAGTAGTCACGGTGACTAGTTCCGTCTACGGTGTTCTGGAAGGAACATGTCTAACCAGTACACACCCAATTTACCATCCGAAGCCAGGGATCACCCTCGGCAACATTCAGGAAAAACCCTGAGTCGGGGAGGCTACAACCTCGCGTAGCATGGGATCAAATTTCTATACGCGCGCTATAAGGGGGTGCCCCCCCTCTCGGTCCCAACCGGAAACACCCATGCCCCCTGACCAAATGACTGGCTTTAATCCTGGGCCAAGGTACCATCATCCCGGTCTCTCTGTTTGGTGTGTACACGGAAAGAGGTTACCAACTTACTAAACCGTATCCTGGCAATGAGACATGTGGTAGCACGGAAAGGGGAAGGGACGATAACACAGCTCCAACCATGTTAACGTCGGAAAAGTCGGATGACACAAGGCTGGCATGCTACAACAGTACCACCTTGCTGCCCTTCATGTCACCACATGATTAGGCCACCTCTCATCAGAGGTCATCGCAACTTTGGAACATGCGGGAAAAGATCGATAACGTGGCTCCAACCACGTTAACGTCGAAGAGAGTCGGATGACGCAAGGCTGGCATGCTACAACAGTACCACCTTGCTGCCCTTCATGTCACCACATGATTAGGCCACCTCTCATCAGAGGTCATCGCAACTTCGGAACAACCGGATCGTTGCCTTACAAGCAACGAGGTACTTATCGACACTCACATGCCACGCACAAACTTCCACATGAACATGCAAAACATCTACCATATCAAATGTTCAAACATGCTTGCCTGGTTCAGAGAAGTCGGAGTCTAGCTCGGCGAAGTTCGCGGCTCCGTCCCCTCTCCCGGAACCTACGGTAATCACGAAACGGGGTACTAACGTGAAAACCAACACATGCACAGAAACTTTGCCAAATATTTTTCAAATAAATCCCATAAAAAACTAGACAAAATTTGGAGATTGACAGAAAAAAACTCACTCAAAAATACCTTTTTATTAAAAAGTTATAAAGGTTTCTGCCCAGGGACCTTTCGGTAATGAAACAGAAAAGTTCCAGGGTTTTAACTGAGAAAACAGAAAACGCTTCGGCTGGGAATGCGCAAGCGCAAGGAGAAAACGTATTTTGCCCGAAGGCGCCAACAGAAAACGGTTCGGGGAAATAAAACAGAGGCTGACACGCGGGGCCCGCATGTCAGGTTTGAAAGCTCGCCGGCGCCCGAAGACGGCGGTGGACGCCGGCGTCGAACCACGGCGAGTTAGGAGAAACGGAGGGTACCAAGAGCTTCAGTGTCTTCTTCCGCGTCGGTGGGTGGTGGAGTCGTCCAACGGGGAGCACCACGTCGACGGCGGCACTATCTCCGGCGGACGGCGGTTCGGGTGAGGTTGGGGAACTCCGGTGGAGGGCTACAAAGTACGAATTGAGGCGCGGGTCAGAACGGGTGATGCAAGGAGAAGCTACTGGCAAGAGAATGGGGGCTGCGGAGCACACACGGGGGCGAATCGGGCTGGATACCGTGGCGGATCGCGGCGGCCGTAGTCGAGGAAGGAGACCTCCTCGGGGCTCTTCCAGTGGCTAGGCGTGCTCTAGGGGAAGTGTAGGGCTGGTGGGTGCTCGAGTTGAAGCTCGGGACCTCTATTTATAGGCAGATCGACGGGGTGGCCGTGAACAGAGAATCTCCGGCGAGGGATTATGGCGGAGCAGTGGGTTGGCAGGGGGTTTGAGCGGTCGAGCAGCATCAGTGGATGTTACGGGACTCGTTTTGCAGCTAAACGGAGCTGGCCCTGGCGTAATGGCGTCGGTCCACGGTGAGGTGACCGCACGGGCTCAACGGCGGCAGAGAGCGCGCTCCGCGCCCTGCGGTTCACGACGAGAGCGGCAGTGCGTTCGGGGGAGTGGAAGGCCACACGGCGGGCTCCGATGGTTTGGGCGGCGCTGGGCGGAGTCGGCGGCGCCGTGTGTCCCGCTGGCGTCCGCAAAGCCGTCGCCGGCGTCGGTCATGAGGCGGCGCTCCTTCTGCTGCTCGTCGCCGACGCCCGCAAGATGCCAGGCACTCGTGCGGTGCAGGAACGAGAGGGCGAGGACGAGGAGCAAGGCGACGCGAGGGTACTGGCGAGATCGACGCCCGTTTCTGAAGAAAACGACAGCAGCCACTTGACTGAACTCTGAACTTACTGAATCTTGACAGTGACCAAGCATTGCAGGTGTTCGACAGTAGGTTTTGGTAAAGAGATAAATTTTTCTGGAGCTGTAACTTGGTGAGATGATCACTCAAAGCACCCAGGGGCTGCATGAATTTACTTGGAATTTTTGGAGAAAGTTTTGAATGAATTTCACCAAATTTGGAAAATCTGGTCCAAACTTGCAGCTGATGTAGTTTGAAAATTTTGAACTGGAGACCAGTGGATCTTCATGGTTCTAGGTTGAGGGTTCAAAGGACTAGGAGGGGAAAGAAGTTTGGGGCCAAAAACCAAAACAGAAAAAGGAGTTCCTTTGTAAATCTCCAAGTGCTATAAGAGAAGACAGAAATTCATTTGAATAGAATTTGAATGGAAATGATCACATGAGGAGGTTCAACTTACTGGATTTGATGCAAATCATGATCCAAAGGTGAGGGAAGGGTTAGGAGAGAGGATTTGCACAAATGCCATGGCAAGAAGGAATAGTTGAAAGTGGCAAAGGACTTTCCAAAAGCCATAGTGCATTCTCAAAAAGGATTTTCAAAGGTTATTCTCTCAAATGAAAAGCATTTTGTCTTGAGCCCAAATGAAGAGCAAGGACTCCCAAGGTCAAGGGCAGATCTTGGGTGAATCCAAATAAAATTTTTTCCATAAAGAAAATATATGAGAGGGAGAGTTCTCTTGAAGAAAAATTTTAAAATCACTCCCCTCAAGTCAAATAAAACCTTTTGAAAAATCCAATATAAACTTGGGTGTCACAACACCTACCCCCTTAGGAAAAATCTCGTCCTCGAGATTTCTGCTGATCCTCAAATAGATATGGATACTCTGCTCGGAGGAAATCTTCCCTTTCCCATGTGGCTTCATCCTCAGTGTGGTTGCTTCACTGGACCCTGAAAAACTTTGTCGTTTTCTGACGGGTCCTCCGTTCAGACTCTTCTAAAATCTTTACTGGCCTTTCTCTGTAGGTGAGATCTGGTTGCATATCAATGTCCTCATGAGGTACATGTTTCTCTGGGTTACTCACACATTTCCTCAACTGCGAGACGTGGAATACGTCATGGACATCTGACAGCTCCTTGGGGAGGTCTAGTTGGTAGGCTACTGTGCCTCTTCGTGCCTTCACACAAAATGGTCCAATAAATCTTGGGGCTAGTTTCCCCTTTATTTTGAACCGCTGCAGACCCCTCATAGGAGATACTCGGAGGTATACGGAATCACCAGGTTCAAAGCTGACCTCACGATGCTTCTGATCATAGTAGCTCTTTTGTCGGCTCTGTGCTGTCTTGAGTCTGTCCCTGATTTGTTTAACTTTTTCCTCGGCCTCCTTAAGAATATCTGGGCCGAAGATACGGCTGTCACCTGTTTCTGACCAATTCAATGGGGTACGACACCTCCGTCCGTACAATGCTTCAAAGGGTGCCATTTGCAAACTGGTTTGGTAACTGTTGTTGTACGCAAATTCGGCATACGGCAAACTCTCTTCCCAACTGGATCCATAGGTGAGCACACAGGCTCTTAGCATATCCTCTAGGATTTGGTTTACACGTTCTGTTTGTCCATCTGTCTAAGGGTGGTATGTTGTACTGAAAGCTAGTTGCGTGCCCAGAGCTTGTTGTAGGTGATCCCAAAATTTGGAGACGAATTGGGTGCCTCGGTCTGATATTATAGTCTTCGGGACTCCATGCAAGCAAACTATACGAGATAGATAGAGCTTTGCCAGTCTTTGAGTGGAGTAGGTAGTCCTCACGGGAATGAAATGAGCAACCTTGGTTAGTCGGTCTGTGATGACCCATATGGCATCATTTCCGCGTTGTGATCGGGGTAATCCGACAATGAAGTCCATTCCTATTTCATCCCATTTCCACTCCGGTATTTGGTTTGGCTGGAGTAGCCCTGCTGGCTTTTGATGCTCGGCCCTGATACACTGGCATGAATCGCAACAAGCAACGAATGTGGCTATATCTCTTTTCATACCGTGCCACCAAAATCTTTCCTGAATGTCCTTGTACATTTTGGTTCCTCCAGGATGTATCGAGTATGGACCGGTGTGGCTCTCCGTCAAGATCTGTTGCTTGAGTTCCTCAATGTTAGGTACGCAAAGTCTGTCCCGGTACCATAATGTTCCTTCACTGTCCGTGACGAATTTTGAAGTCTTACTACGGTTCATTTTCTTCTTTATGCCTTCGATACTGGGATGTCCCTGTTGAGCCTTCTTGATTTGTTCCACTAGGGTGGGTTGTATCTCCAGGTTCGATATGGTGCCCTCAGAGACTAACATCATGTTGAGCCGAGTGAACTCTCGCTGAAACTCGGGCCTCAAGTTTTGCTGACCGTCACTGTCTGGGCTGGGGGTTTCGACTAAGGGCATCGGCCACTACATTTGCCTTCCCTGGGTGGTAGTGAATACCGACGTCATAGTCCTTGACCAGTTCCAACCAGCGTCGTTGGCGTAAATTCAGCTCTGGCTGTGTGAAAATATATTTGAGGCTCTTATGGTCTGTATATATTTCACAGCGATTTCCCAACAGAAAGTGCCTCCACTCCTTGAGTGCATGTATAACTGCTGCTAGTTCCAAGTCATGTGTTGGGTAGTTTTCCTCATGTTTTCGCAGCTGTCTGGAGGCATATGCGACAACTTTGCCGTCTTGCATTAGCACACATCCGAGACCTTTTCGGGACGCGTCACAATACACCTCAAAGCTCTTGTGTATGTCTGGCACAGTTAAGACTGGTGCGGTTGTCAGATTTTTCTTGAGTTCTTGGAAGCTCTGCTCACATGCTTCCGTCCATACGAATTTCTTGTCTTTCTTGAGTAGTTGGGTCATAGGCTTTGCCACAGTGGAGAATCCTTCAATAAATCTCCTGTAATATCCGGCCATTCCTAGGAAACTCCGCACATCTGTAACATTCGCGGGTGGCTTCCAGTCCAGTATGGCCTTGACTTTTTCTAGGTCTACGGCCACGCCTTCTTGGTTCAAAATATGGCCCAAGAAACCAACTTGTCTTAGCCAAAATTCGCATTTGCTAAATTTGGCGTACAACTGATGCTTCCTCAATTCTCCCAAAACAATTCTGAGGTGTTCAGCATGTTCTTCTGGTGTCCTTGAGTAAACCAGAATGTCGTCAATGAATACCACCACAAATTTGTCCATGAATTTCATGAATACTTTGTTCATGAGGTGGACGAAAAATGCGGGGGCGTTTGTTAGACCAAAAGGCATCACTGTGAACTCGTATAACCCATATCTAGAAGTGAATGCTGTCTTGGGGATATCCTCTGTTCGTACCTTCAGTTGATGGTATCCTGATCTCAAATCAATCTTTGAAAATACTTTAGCTTGTGCGAGCTGGTCAAACAAATCATTTACCCGTGGCATCGGGTATTTGTTTTTGATGGTGACCATATTGAGGGCTCGATAGTCTATGCATAGTCTCAGTGTCCCATCCTTCTTCTTGGCGAACAATACGGGCGAACCCCATGGTGAGGAGCTGGCTCGTATAAATCCTTTGTCCAATAATTCCTTTATCTGCTTCTTCAACTCCACCAATTCGGAGGGTGCCATTCTATACGGCTTCTTATAAATGGGAGCGGTGCCAGGTGCTAGTTCGATGCTGAATTCGATCTCTCGGTCTGGTGGCATGCCTGGTAGTTCTTCCGGGAACACATCAGGGAACTCGCATACCACTGGCACTTTCCTTAATTCTGCGATGTCCATCTTGTTCAGTTTTGGTTTCTGTGATCGTGGCCTTTCTTGAGCGGAAACTCTTATAGTCTTGCCGTGATGGTGAGTGAGAATCACTGTCCGATTGAAACAGTCGATGAATCCTTTGTTGGTGGTCAACCAGTCCATTCCTAAAATGACATCCAGTCCTTGACGTTCCAACACGATGAGATTCGCGTGGAATGGTAGTCCTTCGAACTCAATGACCACTCCTTGGCAGTAACCCTGAGCAATTTGCTTATTTCCAGGGGACTTGATGATCATAGATTTTTCCAAGGGGAGTATTGGAAAACCATGTTGCGAAACAAAACTCTTCGAAACGAACGAATGGGAAGCTCCAGAATCAAACAAAACCGTGGCAGGTACTGTGTTGACAGGGAACGTACCGAGCATGATGTCTGGGGCATTCTGCGCTTCTTCCCTGGTCACATGGTTCAAGTGACCCTTCCTGTGGTTGTTGCTGGGATTGAAGTTGTTGCGCTTGGGGGCTGGATTGTTCCCACCATTGTTTGGCTTGGGTGCCATGTCTCTTGGCTTCGGGCACTGTTTAGCATAATGCCCTTGTTGACCACAAGCATAGCAGGTGACCCCTGGACGGTATGTGAACTCCTTGTCTCTGGCATGAAATTGTCCGACGGATCTTGGCTCAGTAGTCGTGGATCTCCTCGTGTCTGTCCTTGGGACCTCAGTCTTGCCTCGGTTGCTGCGGGCAAGAGTCGTCTTGTCCCTCTTCCGCTTGCGGATATCTTCCAGACTACGGCGCTCATTCTCCAGGGTGATAGCCTTGTCCACCAGCGTCTTAAAATCCGGAAAGGTGTGTACAATCAGTTGGCATCTTAATGCTGGTGCCAGGCCGTCCAGGAATTTTTCCATCTTCTTGTTTTCTGTCATGTGCTCGTCGTAGGCATAACGAGACAGTTGGGTAAACTGGCTGTTGTATTCTCTGACGGTCATGCCTCTTTGCTTCAGGTCATCAAACTCTCTCTTCTTGATCTTTAGGATGCTCCTGGGAATGTGTGCCCCACGGAAGCCTTCCTTGAATTCTTCCCAGGTGATGTTGTGTTCCCTGGGGTGCATGTGTAGGAAGTTCTCCCACCATGCTGCGGCTGCTCCAGTAAGGTAGTGTGGTGCATAAAGCACCTTCTCATGATCTGAGCATTGAGCGATAATCAGTTTCCTTTCAATCTCGCGAAGCCAATCATCGGCCTCCAGTGGCCTATCGGTGTGAGCAAAAGTTGAGGGGCGAGTCTTCTGCAACTCAGATAACCTGGAATGTGGCTGATAGGGTTCACGGTGATTTCCCATGTTTATGACATGGTTCATCATCTCCTGGTGCTGTTGCTGGCTTTGCTCGAAGAGACGGCACACTTGAGATAGTGCCGCTTCGCTGTCCTGATGGCTGGACTGACCTTGAGTGAAATTGTTGCTAGTCTGTGTTCCGTAAACCTCTTCTGGCTGATTGGGCATAGAGCGAGTCCAAGGGAGAGACATTTTTCCAGTCTGGGGTATCATTTGCAAAACCCATGAGAAAAGCTGTGTAGCGCAGGAAAACCCTTGCAAAGGCAATAATCCAAAAAGGCTTCAAGGTTTTCAAGAAACGCAAATAATTTTTCACGGAGAAGAAGTGCTTAACACAAATCTTACATGCGAAAGCAAATACAAGATACAGCACTCAGGTTGTGTGTACACAATCCTGACATGTTATTAAAAACTAGCGTACTACTCCGGAAGGCAGCAAACACACCAACACAAACTAGCGTACAGATAAAAACAACACATCATACAAGCAGGCATAACACGCAGCTACTCGGTGCTCTCAGTCGGAGATGGTGAAGATCTCCTTCCCCTTGCCGATGGCATGGCTCAGCGGTCCAGGAGAATCAACCTCCTCCTCTCTAGCTGGCTCCTGGCATGCGACGCTGCGCTGCGGTGATGGTGCGGGGGCGACTGGTGGTAGAGCGCATGCGGCAGGCGGTGCGGCTCTGACTGGAGTAGGAGCGATGACTTGGTCGAACTCCTCAGTGGTAGGCAGACGGCGAGCAGTGGCCAAAACGGCCGGTGCATACGAGGCTGAAGACGAGACGAATGTCAGAGGCGGCGCCGTGTGGAGAAGCTCCTTCCTGCTGGCAGGACCGCCCCGGACTAAGTCCATGCGGGCAGCCACAAGATCATCTACGAGGTTGTCGAAAGACTCCTCCAGAGCCTTGAGATACCCCACAACCATCTCGATGGCTTCATCTCGCTCTCCCCGATGGCAGGCGAACGCATAGTGGCTGGTGTATGGCACATGGCATGGGAGGTAGCGGTAGCGACGAGTCTTCATCGTAGGAAGGATGTCCCGAAGGCGAGCTATCGCCTCACGGGCAGCCATCTGCATGGCATGCCTCTCCGTAGGCATGGCCCTTCCCGTAAAACGGAAATGGCGAGCAGCAGATCGTCCTCCCCTGAATTGCACCACAGCCTGGTGCATAGACACGTCGTCACTGAGCTTGTGCTGATAGAGGGTGAACTCCGGGCGAGCTGCTGGCCCGATCGCGAGCTTGGTAATGGAGACGAGGAGCTTGACAAACCCCTCGGGCACGTTGGTGAACAATCGATTCTCACAGCCGCTGCCAGCCATCTACAAAAGTAGGCAAAAATTCTGAGTAGTCATGTCATAAATTTTATGATGACCAACAGAAAATAGCTACAATTGCAAAATGCTGAAGAAGCACTAAAGACGCTAATAACCGATTAGCGATCGCACCTAGTGGCTTCCTATAGTCAGCCTGGCTCTGATACCAAGCTTGTCACGACCGGCTTTTCAATAAAATAATTTATTGAGAAACCAATCCCTGTTACGGACCAGCGAGGAAGAATTCCTTCTCACTGATAGACAATACATTGGTCACAGAAGAAAAATACCAGGAGTACTAAATATAATACAAAGTTGAGCAGAGACTACCCAACAATTTATTACATGCATGCCGATAAAACAATACGGCGGATAGGGTGGCAAACTTCTAACTCACGATAATAACGGTGGTGGAAATATCATCGCGAAGCGAGTGACATGATTCCAGAACACTACAACTCTTCGAGCGTCGGAGTGAGGCTCGAGAAGACTTATTGCGGGTGGCGGAAGCGTAAACGATACAAGTGACCAATATCCGGGATCGCGCAGGACTGACTGGGACTCCTCTAGGCATCGGACGCGCTATCAAACTCTTCATCCAAGAGATCGCCTTCGTCAACATCTGGCCAAATCAACAAGCCAGGTGAGTACTATGAAAGTACTCGCAAGACAGTTCGGACATAAGGTATAACAAATGCAAACATGAAGCACATGAATAAGTTAATCAGTGCGATCAGACACAGAGATAATAAATACTGGGTGCCAAGCGAGGGTCTGAATGACGCCTCGAGCGGAAACTGCAGAATAGTAATACTGGTGCCAAACGAGTGTCTGAAAGACTCCTCGAGAGGAAAATGCGGAATAATAATACAGGTGCCAAACGAGTGTCTGAAAGACTCCTCGAGCGGAAAGTGCGGAATAATAATACTGGTGCCAAACGAGTGTCTGAAAGACTCCTCGAGAGGAAAATGCGGAATAATAATACAGGTGCCAAACGAGTGTCTGAAAGACTCCTCGAGCGGAAAGTGCGGAATAATAATACCACAGTCGGGCGTCGGGGAGACACCACATAAAGGGCTTATAACAGAAAGTAAAGACAGTGCATGCCACAGTCGGACGTCTGAGCGACATCACATAAAGGGCTTATATCGAAAGTGAGAAACGAGTACACGCCACAGTCGGACGTCTGCGCGACGTCTCATAAAGGGCTTATATCACAACTCATTAATACAATAGCTCGGAGACATAAATTATCACAAGCATGAGACACAAAATAAAGTTAGTCCATCAATTGGAATAACAATAAATCTGAGATTTTACCGCTTGAGCTTGTTCACCGGGGGCAAGTTTTTCACACGGATAGATTTGGACATAAAGTCTACATTACTGATCATGGATACGATGATTTGGAAAGAATTGACTCTGCAGAGTTTGTACTTAACCACAGCCAACGGATTTCAGTAGTCACGGTGACTAGTTCCGTCTACGGTGTTCTGGAAGGAACACGTCTAACCAGTACACACCCAATTTAACCATCCGAAGCCAGGGATCACCCTCGGCAACATTCAGGAAAAACCCTGAGTCGGGGAGGCTACAACCTCGCGTAGCATGGGATCAAATTTCTATACGCGCGCTATAAGGGGGTGCCCCCCCTCTCGGTCCCAACCGGAAACACCCATGCCCCCTGACCGAATGACTGGCTTTAATCCTGGGCCAAGGTACCATCATCCCGGCCTCTCTGTTTGGTGTGTACACGGAAAGAGGTTACCAACTTACTAAACCGTATCCTGGCAATGAGACATGTGGTAGCACGGAAAGGGGAAGGGACGATAACACGGCTCCAACCATGTTAACGTCGGAAAAGTCGGATGACACAAGGCTGGCATGCTACAATAGTACCACCTTGCTGCCCTTCATGTCACCACATGATTAGGCCACCTCTCGTCAGAGGGCATCGCAACTTTGGAACATGCGGGAAAAGATCGATAACGTGGATCCAACCACGTTAACGTCGAAGAGAGTCGGATGACGCAAGGCTGGCATGCTACAACAGTACCACCTTGCTGCCCTTCATGTCACCACATGATTAGGCCACCTCTCATCAGAGGTCATCGCAACTTTGGAACAACCGGATCGTTGCCTTACAAGCAACGAGGTACTTATCGACACTCACATGCCACGCACAAACTTCCACATGAACATGCAAAACATCTGCCATATCAAATGTTCAAACATGCTTGCCTGGTTCGGAGAAGTCGGAGTCTAGCTCGGCGAAGTTCGCGGCTCCGTCCCCTCTCCCGGAACCTACGGCAATCACGAAACGGGGTACTAACGTGAAAACCAACACATGCACAGAAACTTTGCGTAATATTTTTCAAATAAATCCCATAAAAAACTAGACAAAATTTGGAGATTGACAGAAAAAAAATCACTCAAAAATACCTTTTTATTAAAAAGTTATAAAGGTTTCTGCCCAGGGACCTTTCTGTAATGAAACAGAAAAGTTCCAGGGTTTTAACTGAGAAAACAGAAAACGCTTCGGCTGGGAATGCGCAAGCGCAAGAAGAAAACGTATTTTGCCCGAAGGCGCCAACAGAAAACGGTTCGGGGAAATAAAACAGAGGCTGACACGCGGGGCCCGCATGTCAGGTTTGAAAGCTCGCCGGCGCCCGAAGACGGCGGTGGACGCCGGCGTCGAACCACGGCAAGTTAGGAGAAACGGAGGGTACCATGAGCTTCAGTGTCTTCTTCCGCGTCGGTGGGTGGTGGACTCGTCCAACGGGGAGCACCACGTCGACGGCGACACTATCTCCGGCGGACGGCGGTTCGGGTGAGGTTGGGGAACTCCGGTGGAGGGCGGCAAAGTACGAATTGAGGCGCGGGTCAGAACGGGTGATGCAAGGAGAAGCTACTGGCAAGAGAATGGGGGCTGCGGAGCACACACGGGGGCGAATCGGGCTGGCTCCCGTGGCGGATCGCGGCGGCCGGAGTCGAGGAAGGAGACCTCCTCGGGGCTCTTCCAGTGGCTAGGCGTGCTCTAGGGGAAGTGTAGGGCTGGTGGGTGCTCGAGTTGAAGCTCGGGAGCTCTATTTATAGGCAGATCGACGGGGTGGCCGTGAACGGAGAATCTCCGGTGAGCGATTACGGCGGAGCAGTGGGTTGGCAGGTTGTTTGAGCGGTCGAGCAGCATCAGTGGATGTTACGGGACTCGTTTTGCAGCTAAACGGAGCTGGCCCTGGCGTAATGGCGTCGGTCCACGGTGAGGTGACCGCACGGGCTCAACGGCGGCAGAGAGCGTGCTCCGCGCCCTGTGGTTCACGACGAGAGCGGCAGCGCGTTCGGGGGAGTGGAAGACCACGCGGCGGGCTCCGGTGGTTTGGGCGGCGCTGGGTGGAGTCGGCGGCGCCGTGTCTCCCGCTGGCGTCCGCAAAGCCGCCGCCGGCGTCGGTCACGGGGCGGCGCTCCTTCTGCTGCTCGTCGCCGACGCCCGCAAGATGCCAGGCACTCGTGCGGTGCAGGAACGAGAGGGCGAGGACGAGGAGCAAGGCGACGCGAGGGTACTGGCGAGATCGACGCCCGTTTCTGAAGAAAACGACAGCAGCCACTTGACTGAACTCTGAACTTACTGAATCTTGACAGTGACCAAGCATTGCAGGTGTTTGACAGTAGGTTTTGGTAAAGAGATAAATTTTTCTGGAGCTGTAACTTGGTGAGATGATCACTCAAAGCACCCAGGGGCTGCATGAATTTACTTGGAATTTTTGGAGAAAGTTTTGAATGAATTTCACCAAATTTGGCAAATCTGGTCCAAACTTGCAGCTGATGTAGTTTGAAAATTTTGAACTGGAGACCAGTGGATCTTCATGGTTCTAGGTTGAGGGTTCAAAGGACTAGGAGGGGAAAGAAGTTTGGGGCCAAAAATCAAAACAGAAAAAGGAGTTCCTTTGTAAACTCCAAGTGCTATAAGAGAAGACAGAAATTCATTTGAATAGAATTTGAATGGAAATGATCACATGAGGAGGTTCAACTTACTGGATTTGATGCAAATCATGATCCAAAGGTGAGGGAAGGGTTAGGAGGGAGGATTTGCACTAATGCCATGGAAAGAAGGAATAGTTGAAAGTGGCAAAGGACTTTCCAAAAGCCATAGTGCATTCTCAAAAAGGATTTTCAAAGGTTATTCTCTCAAATGAAAAGCATTTTGTCTTGAGCCCAAATGAAGAGCAAGGACTCCCAAGGTCAAGGGCAGATCTTGGGTGAATCCAAATAAAATTTTTGCCATAAAGAAAATATATGAGAGGGAGAGTTCTCTTGAAGAAAAAATTTAAAATCACTCCCCTCAAGTCAAATAAAACCTTTTGAAAAATCCAATAAAAACTTGGGTGTCACAAGAAATACGTCAGGGGAGCCACGAGGGGCCCATGAGGGTGGAGGGCGCTCCCACGGGGGGTGGGCGCGCCCCCTGCCTCGTGCCTCCCTTATTGCTTTCCTGACGTACACTCCAAGTCTCCCGGGTTGCTTTCTTTCCAAAAATAACTTCTCCGGAAGGTTTCATTCCGTTACGACTCCGTTTGATATTCCTTTTCTTCGAAACACTGAAACAAGGGAAAAAACAAGAAGTGGCACTGGCTCTGGGTTAATAGGTTAGTCCCAAAAATAATGTAAAAGTGCATAATAAAGCCCATAAACATCCCAAACAGATAATATAATAGCATGGAACGATAAAAAATTATAGATACGTTGGAGACGTATCATTGGGCAACAGACCCAGGGTTTGTTGCACCGACAAAAGCCCCCGGGCCTGCCCCGAACGCGCTGCTGAGCGTCATCGGGGTAGGGCCTAATAAGTGCATAGGCAGAACCACTGAAGGGGTTCACCCTTTGAGGTTTTCCGTTGCTGCTCCATCAGTCTTGATCTAGGGGTGGTTTCCAATTTCCCGGCCCACGGTGTAAAGCCAATAGTGGTGGGGCTACTGCAGTGATTGCCCGTGAATGACTTTAATGCACGGGGTAGGAACTGCAAAATTTCCTCTTCCCAAAACGCGCCTGTCGGTTCTATATCCGGCGTATCTCGTAGTAGGGGTCCTAAGCTAAGCGTCTTGGAGCGATGGTAACATGGACACAGGGTTTTACCCAGCTTCGGGGTCTTTCGAAGAGATTATACCATACATGTCGCTTTTGATTTTATTCATATGGGGTGTAGTACAGAGTACACGTATCTACCACGAGATTGTAGTAATAAATATGAGATTGTCCATTGACTAGCCTGGCCTCGGTTTATATATGCACCGTAGGCCTAGGGTTTAGAGGAGTTCTTGTCTTGGACGCCAAGTCTTGTGGAATCCTCCTTGTATGCGGCACGGGCTGTCCGAACTGGCCCAATAATGAACAGCCATGGGGGTCCTCAGCCCGATCCAGCTGGTCGGGAGATGACGTGGTGAGTACCCCCTAGTCCAGGACACCATCAGTAGCCCCCTGAACTGGTCTTAAAGTTGGGGACGCTCCTTGATTCTTCCGAACTGTTCTTCATCTTCGGCCATCAGTCTTGAAAACTAGTTCAACAAATCTTCCCATCTTCGATCTTGAGGATCGCCAAGCTAAATCCGAAGAGTTCACACGTCGAGCATCCGAGGAGACCTTCAAGTTTTTGGCCTTTATCAATGCCTTTTAAATTTATTTTACGCCACACCTTTGGTTTCAAGTTGTTCCCGTGCGACGGTATCCTCTTGCGTCCGACCTCCAATGCCGGACTACATTTGAGGTATCTTTTGCAGTCGAGCACCAATGTCGGACCGCTTCCGAGCTCCAACGCCGAAATGTATCCGAGCTCCAACGCTGGACTGTATCCAAAGGGTCTTTTTACAGCCGAGCTCCAACGCCGAACTGTATGAGGTGTCATATATTACCTTGGTCTTAAAAAAGTTAAAAGGGTTCAACCGAGCTTAATGTCGGAGATGCCCTCTATGGATTTAATTCCGATTTGTGCAATGTGTTCTCTGTCGAGATGTATAGCCAATAGCCCTCACGGTGCGTGTTGGCCTAATATCTGGGATTCACTTGAAGGATAAAATCAAACCCCTTTTCCTAGTAGCCCCTGAGACTCTGGTCAATTCGTTAAATCGGGCTGAGGATCAATTCCCAGCTCGGTAGCATACTTAGGAATAGAAAAGCAGTGTAATATATTAGAGGAAATAGTGATCAGCGAACAGGCCCTTGAGAGAGGGTCTTGAGCAGTTGCCATAATACATTAGCTTGATGTCGGATAAGTCTGAAGACGCGTTTGCCCATAGTTCGGTCAAGCCAAACACTGAGCCCTTTGAAGTTTCTGCATTGAATAGGCAACGCAGTAGCCCCCGAGACACTAGTTGGGTGGAAACACCAGATCAAGGGATCGTTGTGCCCCTTTAATATTAGTAAATGATAAGCCCGAAGCCCGGTAGCCCCGAGCCTTAATGTTGGCATGGGTGGCCGAATTAAGGATCAATTATCCAAAGTAAAATCACAAAGTATGTGTAATGATTCTATGTATCCAAGTACTCTACATCATTAATGCTCGCATCCGCATTGTAAAAAACTTTGTTGACCGACCATCGGCTTCAACCTCCTCGGCCAGCAGCCGAGGAGTGTTTGTCCTACTTTATAAAGCCTTTATGAGGGCAAAGATTTATGGCAAACAAGGCAATCCGGCCATACGGTTTTATAAACAAAGGTACGTGAAGAGATATGTTATATTACTTTTTAAGGTAAGAAACATCTTCCAAAGAAAATAGTGCCGCTATCGGTTCCTTTCTCTGGGTTGTCATGCTAAGCATGATAATGAAACCTCAACTCCGATCAATGTGGGAGCAAAAATATTGAAGATTTAGTTTGGGGAAAGTTCCCAAACTATGTGGTCTTTAGCGAACCTAAATTTTCACTTCTGTCTTTGCCGACCAATTATATCCTATAAGATCGCTAGCTTTCGGCTTCACCCAGCCTGAGGTACTCACTCAGATGACCCGGTAGTAACAATCACAGAGGTGCTCCCTTTACCGCCTAGCCGAACAATCGGGAACGTAGGGGTAAGCACAGGAGCCAGGCAACCCAGCTTGGCCAAAATTTTAAGTCAAATTGATGCATATTTATGGCTTTATAATGATGATTACAGAAGGCAGCCCTCGTATAATGATATGTTTATTTTGACTCCGTTGCGACCGTTTATCAGTTGAAAGTGGCCCATCGTCAGCTTCCACCCCCTAATAGATGCTACGTACGGTGTTTCTGTAATAACAAAACAACCCTTAGCCGGCGTCTCGGTGCCCGAAGGCGGTTGTGTTAGCAGAAACGAGGCAATCAGATATCTGGCTTTATAATTTTCACTTAGTCATAGGAGCTTAAAGTTGGGAGGCCAGCTACTAGCCCCCGGTTAGTGTTCGGCGACAGCCAAGGTCAAGCCATTAACACTTCGGTGAATGTTATGAACGGCCCGTCGCCTAACACGGGGTGACCTCCATCGATCTTATAATTTAATACAGTCATCGGATCGCTGACCAGTTTACGCTTATTGTGACAGTCAGTTTTCGGCTTTCTCCATTGAGGCGCTTAACCATGCGAGCTGGAAGCACAACCGTAGTGGTTCTCCCTTTGCACACCTAGCCGAACAAAGCAGAACGTAGGAGGCAAGCACGGGAACCAGGCAACCCAACTATTGACCGAAGACACAATTCGAAACCGATGCATATATAGCAATATCCGAGAATGTTTTTGCCGAATCTCTAAAGGTGTCCGGCGTTGCACTGGGAGACTAATGCTGGAAACACACAAATAGTTTAAAAGTGCCATAGGCTCGAAAAGCCAAAAAACTTATTCAAAAGTTTAATGTCCGAACTAGATCAAGTGTTCGGTGCCAATCCGAAAATTGGTCTTAGAAAAAGAAAATTGTCCTTCTGTCGTGCTTTAACATGACACATCCTATCTCAAGACTTCAAGCACCCTACGGCTTCAACCTCCTATCCGGAAGGTCGAGTACTTCTTGTTAGGCCAGTTTAGCAAACTAAACTCTAGTGGCTTTGAGAGAGAAATTAGGCTCCTCGGCTATTGACCGCACACTCGCGTCGAAAAAAGGAGTGATAGAAAAAGACTTTGCAATGACTAAGAAGAAGAACACTTATTATAAAATAGCTCACACTAATTTGAGAGCCCCCAAGTGACATGGGTAAAAGAATTTTGTGTATAATGATGGTATGTACCGAAGTACTTATATCGTATAACTAGGCAATCATGCCATAAGGCTGTAACAGACAAAGCGCGGTCAGGGAACTTATGCTATATTATTGACGAAGTGTAAGAAGCATCTTCGAAGAAAATAGTACCCCCACCGATACCTTTCTTCGGTTGCTCATTGTTACTATGAGACTTGTGCAATAATTTTTTTGTACTCATGAGTTCCATTGTGTGCCGACCATGATTGAAAACAATAAGAGCGCTAGCTTTCGGCTTCACCCAGTCTGAGGTCCGAGCTCGGATGACCCGATCGTGACAATCGCAGAGGTGCTCCCTTTACTCCCTAGCCGAACAATCGGGAACGTAGGGGTAAACACAGGAGCAAGGAAACCCAGCTTGTTGAACAATTAAGTCAACATGGTGCATATTATGGCGTAATACACGAACAAGGAACGAAACCATACAAGTATAATCATATGCATGAGGAAAGGATTCATAAAGGAAGCCCCCAAGTAAACGGAGTATTTGAATTTGTGTGTCACAAACAAAGTTTTGGCAAGGAAGTTTTTCACATACCACTTTTTGCCAAAAAAGTCTGATGCTTGGTCGAACCAAACAAAATTTAAAACTTAAAGTTTTTGAGCATGAAAGCAACATCGCTGGTTAATGTGTTCGGCATTGATGACGTGGTCCGAGCTTGATGCGGGACAAGGTCCCAGCTCTCAAGCCAGAACCGAGGTGGCGGAGCGAACGAGCTCGGCACTCCGAAGTGGCGACGTAGCACGACCAATGTGGCGAGGTATAACCCCCAATCTGACTGAGGCGACGGAGCAGGCCGGCAGTATGATGCCGAAGTCCTCGGCGTGGTTTAATGAAGTGTTGGCGAAGCCCCCGGTCAGCCGAGGTGACATGGTACGTCGGTATGCCGTGGTGATAGCGCTGCCCAACACGGATCATTTATCTATGCACAAAAAATAGTGCAAGCCGGAGATAATAGTAAAAAAATTTCACACCAGAATAAATAATTTATGCAAAATGAGTAATAAGAGAAATATGGCCCGTTTGCCAAACACTCGATGAGGTACAGCTCTCTCAGCGATGCCGAAGTCCCCGAGGCAACCGAACATGTCGGTATGGCAATTCGACCAACAAGGTGGTCACGGGAGCCGATTTACGTCGATAAGGACGACAACGTCGGCATGCCGAAGTGATCGCGTGACGCAGTCGAAGTAGATTACCTACACATGTAAAATAGTGCGGTCCAAAAAATAAAAATATAAAAAATCCTTGCATAATTAATTTACGCAAAATAATTTACTGCCAGAGATGTGGCCTGGTGCCGAAGTCAATGTCGATGCAGGGCATCGGTGTGATGCGGTAAAGGCGTGACAAAGCCTGAATTCACAGGTCGGTCCGAGTTCCGGATGCGGCGTTCGCCGAACTGTGTACGGAAACTGACTGTACCACCAAGCGACCGTCGTTAATGTGGCCACCACCTGTGTGTAGAGAATGGAACAGACAAGAGTAATAATTCCTCAGATAGAAATAAACCCACGTAAGAAAAAATTGCTAGGATTAATAGCACCTCGGGATCTTAATAAGGAAAGGGAAGGATTGATCTCCCTATAGGTTGCCGAGGAGCAAAATTCATGCTGGGCTGCCTGTACTGCTTCGTATGTGCAGTATTTGCTCGTGCGAACTCCGCGACTAGATCACCATAGGTTGTCCAGAAGATAGCCAGGTTGGAGCGTTGTCGGTGTCAAAACCGGCGGATCTCGGGTAGGGGGTCCCGAACTGTGCGTCTAGGATCGATGGTAACAGGAGACGGGGGACACGATATTTACCCAGGTTCGGGCCCTCTCTATGGAGGTAATACCCTACTTCCTGCTTGATTGATCTTGATGAATATGAGTGTTACAAGATTTAACTACCACGAGATCGTAATGGCTAAACCCTAGAAGTCTAGCCTGTATGACTATGGTAATGTCTATGCTTTCCGGACTAACCCCTCTGGTTTATATAGACACCGGGGGGATCTAGGGTTACATAGAGTCGGTTACATAAGAAGGAATCTTCATAGTTGATCGCCAAACTTGCCCTCCACGCCAAGGAGAGCCCAATCCGGACACGGGTACAGTCTTCGGCCTTCATGTCTTCACAGCCCATCAGTCCGGCCCATGGATAACAAGCCGGACGCCTGAGGACCCCTTAGTCCAGGACTCCCTCGAGCGGCGTGTAGGAGCTTTCTTAATGACGAGCGGTACTTCCCAGAACGAGTTTGCACAATGATTGGGCCTTGAAAATTAGGAAACAATTAGCATCATGCCTGCAGTAGGTATCCGAAGACAGACTACTTTTTAAACTAGTCTATTACCTCAAGGCATGTAATTAAATAAGGAAAAGAGAAAGAGAAAAGTTGAATCTGCCTCATGATCTCCTAGTGCACATAACAATTTTGGAGTGAAAAGTAGCCTTTGGATAGTCTGTCAGGTGAAGTTGCAGCCACGCCCTTGAAGTAGGAGCGCCAGATTTGACTTATTCGTCCGCTGCCAAAGAAAATTGATTTCTCTGAAAACCAGCAATATGTGTTGCTTTGTGGACGCAGCCGAACTTAGATCAGAATCAATCTTGGACGAACCTACTGAATAAATCAGCGAACCGAGAACAATAATTTTCAAAAAAATTGATCCGTGTGGAATAGATCAAGCTGGAAAATATTATTTATGCGGAATAAATTATTAAAATAGGTGTGGCCTGGCATGAGGCCGATGTCCACACAGGGCATCGGCACGATGATATAACAAGATGCAAATTCGCGGGGTCACTCGAGTGGCGGACACGATGCTCGTGGGACAACAACAACATATCAGATCGCCCTGTAGCATAAACTAGATTGCAAAACCTGCAAAACCAGACATCGTGGACTAGCAGAAAACACTCTTTGGAGTATTATTGATATATGAAAAATAACTAGAACAACTGCACCTGATGATTTATCCAACAACCTCCGAACTGATGGCGGCTGAGGTGATTATGCATGTGGGATGTACTGGCCGGAGTGACTCAGGACTGTGTCGATCCAAACGCGAAGGTTCTGACGCGTAGGCCGGCTCAACCGATTGACGCAGACGAAAAACGAATGTATAAGCGTCAATGAAATATCTCTGCAAAATATAATGCAGTACAAATGGACAGAAAATATTTTGTGTGTAATAATTTCGTGTGATAAACGAATAGTCAGGAAAAAATAAGTCTGTTTTAACGAGCGATGACCATGGTAGACCGAAGCAAATAAAAAGAAGCGGTCTGCACCGACTAGTATAAGCTTGTACCAAGAAAAGGACTCGTTTCTGATCTACGTGAAGTAGTAGTACTTGAATTACTACAATCCACCGACCGAATTTGGGTATCGTGCTAAATACTAGTAGGCCTACGCATGCCATTAGAAAAAGACACCGCTAATGGACGATCAATGACCGCCTAGGTGCTAAATAAAGAAAGTAAAAGAACAACAAAAAAGGAAGAGAGAAGGGAGAGCCCCATGATGGCCGCTGAACTGCTCGTGTTGGCCTCACGTGCGCTGCCGTGCGTAAATACTCCGGCTTGGTTCCCTCAGTTGGAGCGCTGCTTGATGGATTTTTTTATGTAGACCTTCCACGACCTGCCGCACACCTTCATGGCGCGTGGAAGCCACAGCGGAGTTCGGATCTGCAATGCCGGAAGCCGGACACTTTTCCCTGATGTCGATCTGACTGCAAATATGGTAGCACGAGGAAGCAGCCCTAGTTTTGCAAAAACAAGATAGTTTGCACGGAGAGCATCTAACTGAAAAAATATCACCTGATTTGGCATTGATTTTGATTCCCATCGCACCACGGTGACACCTAGCAGGCTCTCAATGAAAGCACTAATGTCGGTTCTATATTCGGCGTACCTCGTAGTAGGGGTCCCAAGCTAAGCGTCTTGGAGCGATGGTAACATGGACACAGGGTTTTACCCAGCTTCGGGCTCTCTTGAAGAGATAATACCCTACATGCTGCTTTTGATTGTATTCATATGGGGTGTAGTACAGAGTACATGTATCTACCACGAGATTGTAGTAATGAATATGAGATTGTCCATTGACTAGCCTGGCCTCGGTTTATATATGCACCATAGGCCTAGGGTTTAGAGGAGTCCTTGTCTTGGGCGCCAAGTCTTGTGGAATCCTCCTTGTATGCCGCATGGGTTGTCTGAACTGGTCCAATAATGAACCGCCATGGGGGTCCTCGGCCCGATCCAGCTGGTCAGGAGACGACGTGGTGAGTACCCCCTAGTCCAGGACACTGTCAGCGCCCTTATCCTTTTGCCACGTATGCTGCATGCATCGCGCAGGATAGGTAACGGAGGCGCGTGGCGTGGGAGAGCACCTTGGAGAGGGCCCGCCCACCTTGAATTGGGGGAGGAGGGCGATGGTCACCTTGTTGATGGAGCAACTGCCCCTCCCCGCCCAGCCTATAAAAGGGAGGGGCGGAGGAGGGTAAAGTCATCCATTTCTACATTCCTCTTCTTCTTCTCTTGTTTTCTGCTTCCGCTAGTGATTCCGAAGAGAGGTGTCTGGGCCAGGCCCTGGGCCCCTGTTTGGGGCTATTGTTGCCCCATGCTGGTGCTGGCGGTCCGGGAGTGAGCCTGGTCCTTGGCGTGGTGAATCTCTTAGTCTCTTCGAGGCTCGGCCGGGAGGCGGGGCTAGAGATCGTTGGTAATCCCAGCATTGCCCCTCGCGGAGGTCTTGGGGTTGTTGTCGACGAGAGGCGCGCCTTCCTGCCCGCCGAGGCAATGGTAGCGTTGCATGCCCGTTGTGGGTGATGCCGCTACCGTCTCTGTCCCTCCCCCTTTTCTCCCCCTCTTTTTTTTGTTTGGGGAGGGGTGACGGGCCTTGCTCGTCACCTTGCGCAGCTCCTGGGCGCACACCACCTATGGACCGCGGAGGATGACCACTTCGCCGGTCCCTTCGTCACCGCCCTCTCCCAACTGCTCCTTTTATCGTCCTTTCCCTCTTGCTTTAGTATCCTGGGGATGAGGAGCAGAGAAAGGAAAAGTGGGGTTATTGGGTTTTTATCTTTTTCAATCTTAAACCAGCAGGCAATCGCCAAATTTTAATTCAAATAATGTAATCTCTCAAGTCCATCTTTGTGTTATGTAATGCTTGTACTTGTATCAGCATATGAATGAAAAAGATGAACCTTGCCGGGAGACCGTGCATGTGTATGTACATGCAGAGGTGGAGTGCCTCTTTAATAAAAATAAAAGAGTTTGTTTTGGCAGGATATCATGCCGGCACCCTCTGTGTCAGTCGGAGAGCTACGTCTGCCGGGGAATAGACAGAGGGGCCAGCCCCCCGCAAACTCCTTTTTATCGAAGGCCACTACGACCATCCTGACCGAAGCAACGTTCTAGTCATGGATGGGAGCACCTAAGTTTCAAGAGAGAGGCGAGGTTTTCTCATGCAAAGTTATAGCCTTACAGAACACTAACGGACAAGAGGCAACCTTATCTGTTTGGTTTTGTCGGGGATCGCTGTGCCGTGCAATCTTCTCGTGCTTTGTCGAAGCCAAGTTCACGGTAGGAACTTGCAACTCCATGTAGATGAGAATGAATGCAGGATGCAATCCTATCTATATGCATATGGAAATGCTCATGAAATGCTTATGCAGTGATCTGGGTGTGCTCGTGCATGCATGCAATCTTAGTTGGGGCCACCCTACAACGCTTCTTTATTTTATCTTGCACGGGGTCATCGCCCCGGCTTTGTACAAGGGGTTACATGCAGCTGAGTCAAGGCCTCTACAAAAGGGTGGCTGCCGGGCAATGCGCGGCAGCCTCACGCCTTATGGGTAGTACATACGAAGATGCTCAATGTTCCATGAGTTTTGCAGCTGAGTGCCATCTTCGGTCTCTAGATGGACTGCGCCGGGTCTGGTGACTCGTACCACCCGGTAAGGGCCTTCCCACTTTGGTGATAGCTTGTTTGTACCCTTGGCGGACTGAACGAGCCTAAGGACAAGGTCACCTTCCTCAAAACACCGGGCATGAACCCTGTGGCTATGATAGCGACGCATGGCTTGCTGGTAGCGTGCAGCACACGTAGTAGCCCGGAGACGGTTCTCCTCGAGTAGCACAGCGTCGTCACACCGGTGCTCATCTTGCGCTACTTCATCGTAGGCAAGCACTCGAGGGGACCCATAAATGAGTTCCGTGGGGATAACTGCTTCTGCCCCGTAGACCAGGGAGAAGGGAGTCTGCCCGGTAGCTCGGTTAGGTGTCGTTCTATGGAACCAGAGAACTACCAGCAGCTCCACGATCCACCGCCTGTCGTGCTTCTGCAGCGTATCGAAAGTTCTTGTCTTGAGTCCACGATGCACTTTAGTGTTCGCCCTCTCAGCTTGTCCATTGCTCCGGGAGTGTGCCACAGAAGCGAATGAGATCTTGCATCTGAGGGCATGAACGTATTGCATGAATGCGTGGCTCGTGAACTGGGTGCCGTTGTTAGTGATGATCCTTGCCGGAACTCCGAAACTACACACCAATTCTTTAAACAACTTGATAGCTGACCTAGCAGTCACCTTTCTCACGGCGGTCACTGCCGACCACTTTATAAACTTGTCGATGGCAACAAACAAGAATTCAAAGCCGCCGATTGCTCGAGGGAAGGGGCCAAGCATACCGAGCCCAGACCGAAAATGGCCATGATAGAGGGATTGTCTGAAGGGCTTGGGCAGGCTGGTGTGTTCTCTTGGAATGGAAATGGCAGGCTTCACATGGCATGACGAGCTCAACTGCATCTTGGAGGGCTGTGGGCCAATAGAATCCTTGCCGGAATGCTTTCCCAACTAATGCCCTTGATCCAATGTGTGAGCCGCACATTCCTATGTGAATCTCAGCCAGCAGTTCCTTTCCATCCTCCCGGCAGAAACACTTCAATTTCACACCGTTGGGCCTCCTTATGTACAGAGTGTCATCGACAAACTAATACATACTGGCCCTCCGGGCTACTTTCTCAGCTTCAACTTGGACACCGGGATGTTCTTTGGTTTGGAGGAAGCGGACGATGTGCCTTGCCCAAGTTGGAGCCTAGGGCTCGGCAACAAGTACTAGCGGCACCTCCTCTCTTGCGGGAGCACCAGCCTCTTTCGCGGGGTCCATAGGCCCGGCTGGAGGGGGTGGTCCGGCAGGTTGTGAGGAGTTGTTTCCGACAGGGTCTCTGCAGGGAGCGAACAGCTCGATCGGGAGAGGCTTACCGTAGTCCAACTTTCTCCTAATCCGGACCACTGTGGCAAGTGATACGAAGGGCTGAGAGAGATGGATAACAAAAGTTCCTGGTTCCACAGGAAGCTTCTGCGCAGCACACTTTGATAGGTGATCAGTGTTTTCTGCACGGGGTACGTTCTGTGACACCCAAATTTTTATTTGGAATTTTCAAAAGATTTTATTTGACTTGAGGGAGGTGATTTAAAAATTTTCTTCAAAAGAACTCTCCCTTTCAAATTTTTTTTTTCTTTATGGCAAAGGTTATATTTGGATTCACCCAAGATCTGTCTTTGGTCTTGGAGGTTCTTCCTTTTTATTTGGACTCAAGACAAAATGCTTTTCATTTGGGGAAAATGACTTTTGAAAATCTTTTTGAAAATGCACTATGGCCTTTGGAATAATCCTTTGCCATTTTCAACAATTCCCTCTTGCCATGGCCTTAGTGCAAATCCATTCTCCTAACCCTCCCCTCATCTTTGGATCATGTTTTGCATCAAATCCAGCAAGTTCTACCTCTCCATATAAATTTTTCCATTGAAAACATATTCAAATAAATTTCTGTCTTCTATTCTAGCCATTGGTGATTTACAAAGGAACTCCACTTTCTGTTTTGATTTTTGCCCCCAAACCTTTTTCCCTTCCTAGTCCTTTGAACCCTCAACCAAGATCCATGAAGATCCACTGGTCTTCAGTTCAAATTTTTCAAACTACACTTGCTGCAAGTTTGGACCAGATTTGTCAAATTTGGTGAAATTCATTCAAATCCTTTTCCAAAAATTCCAAGAAAAATCAGGCAGCCTCTGGGTGCATTGAGTGGTCACCTCACCAAGTACCAGCTCCAGAATTTTTTTTCTCATTGCCAAATCTTTTTGTCGAACACCTGTAGTGCATTGTCAAATTCAGGTTCAGTAAAGTTCAGAGAACATTTCAGTGCACTATCGTTTTCTTCAGAACCCGACGTCGATCTCGCTAGTGCCGCTGTGTCGCCGTGTTCCCTGTCCCCTCCCCCTTGTCCTCTGCACCGCACGAACGTCTGGCACCTTGCAGACGTCGGCGACGAGCAGCAGAAGGTGCGCCGCCCCGTGACCGACGCCAGCGGCGGCTTTGCGGCCGCCAGAGAGAGGCGCGGTGCTGACGGCGCCACCCAGCGCCGCCCAAGCCACCGGAGCTCGCCGCGTGGCCTTCCACTCCCCAGAACACGCTGCCACTCTCGTCGTGAACCGCAGGGCGCAGAGCGCGCTCTCTGCCGCCGACGTGCCCGTGCGGCCACCCCACCATGGACCAGCGCCGTTACGCCAAGACCAGCCGAGATTAGCGGGGGAACGACACCAGTAACTTCCACTGATGCTGCCTGGCCACTCAAACCTCCTGCCAATCCACTGCATCACCGTAATCGCTCGTCGGAGATTCTCCGTTCACGGCCACCCCGTCGATCCGCCTATAAATAGAGGCCCCGAGCTTCAACTCGAACCCACACCATCCCTGCACTCCACCTAGAGCACGCCTAGCCACTGGAAGAGCCCCGAGGAGGTCTCCTTCCTCGACTCCGGCCGCCGCGACCCGCCACGGGATCCAGCTCGATTCGCTCCCGTGCGTGCGCCTCTGCCTCCCATCTCTTGCCAGTAGCTTCACTATGCATCCCTCCTTCTGACCCGCGCTTCAATTCGAAGTTTGCAGCCCTCCACCGGAGTTCTCCACCACCACCCGAGCCGCCGTCCGCCAGAGAAAGTGTCGCCGTCGACGTGGTGCTCTCCGACGGTTGAGTCCACCACCCACCGACGCGGGAGGACACGCTGAAGCTCTTGGTACCCTCCGATCCTCCTAACTCGCTGTGGTTCGACGCCGGCGTCCACCGCAGTCTTCGGGCGCCGGCGAGCCTTTTTAAACCTGACATGTGGGACCCCCCTGTCAGCCTCTGTTCTATTCTCCCTCAAACCGTTTTCTGTTGGCGCCTTCGGGCAAAATACGCTTTCCCTCTTGAGCTTGCGCATTTCCAATCGAACCGTTTTCTGTTTTCTCAGTTAAAACCCTGCGACTTTTCTGTTTCATTACAGATGGGTCCCTGGACAGAAACCTTTATAACTTTTTAATAAAAAGGAATTTTTGAGTGATTCTTTTTCTGACCTTCTTAAAATTTTGTCTAGTTGTTTATGGGAAATTTTTTGGAGAAGTTTCTGTGCACGCATTGATTTTCACGTTAGTGCCCGTTTCCGTTATTGCCGTAGGTTCCGGAAGAGGTGACGGAGCCGCGAACTTCGCCGAGCTAGACTCCGACATCTCCGAACCAGGCAAGCATGTTTGAACCTTTGATATGATAGGTGTTTTTCATGTTTGCATGACAGTTGGTGCGTGGCATATGAGTGTCAGTGAGTATCTCGTTGCTTGTGAGGCAACTACCCGCATGTTCCAAAGTTGCGATGATCTATGATGAGAGATGGCCTAATCATGTTTGGACATGAAGGGCAGCAAGGTGGTACTGTTGTAGCATACCAGCCTTGCGTCATCCAACGAATTCCGACGTTAACGTGGACGGAGTCACGTTATCGTTCTTTTCCCCTCCGTGCTGCCACATGTTTCATTTGCCAGGATGCGGTTTAGTAAGTTGGTAACCTCTTTCCGTGTACACACCAAACAGAGGGGCCGGGATGATGGTACCTTGGCCCAGGATTAAAGCCAGTCATCCGGTCAGGGGGCATGGGTGTTTCCGGTTCGGACCGAGAGGGGGGGCACCCCCTTAGAGCGCGCGTATAGAAATTTGATCCCATGCTACGCGAGGTTCTAACCTCCCCGTCTCAAGGTTTTTCTTGAACATTGCCGAGGGTGATCCCTGGCTTCGGAATATTGAAATGGGTGTGTACTGGTTAGACGTGTTTCTTCCAAAACACCGTAAATGGAACTAGTCCCCGTGACTACGGAAATCCGTTGGCTGTGGTTAAGTACAAACTCTGCAGAGTCAAATTCTTCCAAGTCATTGTGTCCATGATCAAGTAGTGAAATCAGTTTATCCATATCTATCCACGTGGAAAACTTGTCTCCGGTGAACATGCTCAAGTGGTAAACCCGGTTAAATTATTATTACTATGGGTGGACTAACCTTATATTTGTCTCGTACTTGTAATCTCGAGCTACTGCATTATTGAGCTACAATATAAGCCCTTTATGTGACGTCGGTCAGACGTCCGACTGTGGCATGTGTTTGTTCTTACTTTAAATATAAGCCCTTTATGCGACGTCGCGCAGACGTCCGACTGTGGCGTGTTTTTTTTTCTTACTTTAAATATAAGCCCTTTATGTGATGTCGCTCAGACGTCCGACTGTGGCAAGCACTGCCTTTATTTTCTGTTATAAGCCCTTTATGTGGTGTCGCCCCGACGCCCGACTGTGGCATTACTATTCTGCAGTTTCCTCTCGAGGAGTCATTCAGACCCTCGTTTGGCACCAGTATTATTATTTCTACAGTTTCCTCTCGAGGTGTCATTCAGACCCTCGTTTGGCACCAGTACAACTATTCTTGCAGTTTCCGCTTGAGGAGTCATTCAGACCCTCGTTTGGCACCCAGCATTTATTATCTCTATGACTGAACGCACTGGTTAACTTGTTTATATGCTTCATGTTTACATTTGTTACATCTTATATCCGAACTGTCTTGCGAGTACTTTCATAGTACTCACCTGGCTTGTTGATTTGGCCAGATGTTGACGAAGGCGATCTCTTGGATGAAGAGTTTGATAGCGCGTCCGACGCCTACAGGAGTCCCAGTCAGTCCTGCACGATCCCGGATATTGGTCACTTGTATTATATACGCTTCCGCCACCCGTTATAAGTCTCCTCGAGCCTCATTCCGACGCTCGAAGAGCTGTAGTCTTCAGGAGTCATATCACCCACTTCGCAGTGATATTCCCACCACCGTTGTTATCGTGAGTTAGTAGTTATGCCACCCTATCCGCCGTCTTGTTTTATTGGCATGCATGTAATAAATTGTTGGGCAGTTTCCTCTCAACTTTGTATTATATTCAGTACTCCTGGTATTTTTCTTCTGTGACCATGATATTGTCTACCAGTGAGAAGGAATTCTTCCTTACTGGTCCTTAAAAGGGATTGGTCTCTCAATAATTATATTATTGAAAAACCGGTCGTGACAAGCTTGGTACCAGAGCCAGGGTGACTGTAGGAAGCCACTAGGTGCGATCGCTAATCGGTTATTAGCGTCTTTTGTGCTTTTTCAGCATTTTGCAATTGTAGCTATTTTCTGTTGGTCATCATAAATTTATGACATGACTACTCAGAATTTTTGCCTACTTTTGTAGATGGCTGGCAGCAGCTGTGAGAATCGAGTGTTCACGATCGTGCCCGAGGGGTTTGTCAAGCTCCTCGTCTCCATTGCCAAGCTCGCGATCGGGCCAGCAGCCCGCCCGGAGTTCACGCTCTATCAGCACAAGCTCAGCGACGACGTGTCTATGCACCAAGCTGTGGTGCAATTCAAGGGAGGACGTTCTGCAGCTCGCCACTTCCATTTTGTGGGAAGGGCCATGCCTACGGAGAGGCATGCCATGCAGATGGCTGCCCGTGAGGCGATAGCTCGTCTTCGGGACATCCTTCCTACGATGAAGACTCGTCGCTACTGCTACCTCCCATGCCATGTGCCATACACCAGTTACTATGCATTCGCTTGCCATCGGGGAGAGCGAGATGAAGCCATCGAGATGGTTGTTGAGTATCTCAAGGCTCTGGAGGAGTCTTTCGACAACCTCGTAGACGATCTTGTGGCTGCCCGCATGGACTTAGTCCGGGGCGGTCCTGCCAGCAGGAAGGAGCTTCTCAACACGGCGCCGCCTCTGACTTTTGTCTCGGCTTCAGCCTCGTATGCACCGGCCGTTTTGGCCACTGCATGCCGTCTGAGGAGTTCGACCGAGTCATCGCTCCTACTCCAGTCAGAGCTGCACCGCCTACCGCACCCGCTCTACCACCCGTCGCTCCCGCGCCATCACCGCAGCGCAGCGTTACGCGCCAGGAGCCAGCTAGAGAGGAGGTGGAGGTTGATTCTCCTCGACCGCTGAGTCTTGCCATCGGCAAGGGAAAGGAAATATTCACCATCTCCGACTAAGAGCGCCGAGTAGCCGCGCGTTATGTCTGCTTGTATGATGTGTTCCCTCTGTACGCTAGTTTGTATGGGTGTGTTTGCTGCCTTCCGGAGGAGTCCGCTAGCCTAAATAACATGTCAGGAATGTGTACGGGCATCCTGAGTGCTGTATTGTGTGTTTGCTTTTCGCGTGTAAGATATATGCTAAGCAATTCTTCTCCGTGCAAAACCGCTTATGTTTTCCTTGAAAACCTTGAGGTCTTTTAAATCTGTTGCCTTTGCAAGTTTTTCCTTGCACTACACAGTTCTTCTCATGGGTTTTACAAAATAATACCCCAGACTGGAAAAATGTCTCGTCCGTGGACTCGCTCCATGCCCAATCAGCCAGAAGAGGTTTATGGGACACAGACTAGCAACAATTTCACTCAGGGTCAGTCCAGTCAACAAGACAGCGAAGCAGCCCTGTCTCAAGTCTGCCGTCTCTTCGAGCAAAGCCAGCAACAGCACCAAGAGATGATGAATCATGTCATCAATATGGGAAACCACCGTGAGCCCTATCATCCACATTCCAAGTTATCTGAGTTACAGAAGACTCGCCCTTCAACTTTTGCTCACACCGATAGGCCGCTGGAAGCCGATGATTGGCTTCGCGACATTGAAAGGAGACTGATTATTGCTCAGTGTTCAGATCATGAGAAGGTGCTTTATGCACCACACTACCTTACTGGAGTAGCTGCAGCATGCTGGGAAAACTTCCTACACATGCATCCCAGTGAACACAACATCACCTGGGAAGAGTTCAAGGAAGGCTTCCGTGGGGCACACATCCCCAGGAGCATCATAAAAATCAAGAAGAGAGAGTTTGATGACCTGAAGCAGAGAGGCATGACAGTGACAGAATACAATGGTCAGTTTACCCAGCTATCTCGTTATGCCTACGACGAGCATATGACAGAAAACAAGAAGATGGAAAAATTCCTGGACGGCCTGGCACCAGCACTAAGATGCCAACTGATTGTACACACCTTTCCGGACTTGAAAACTCTGGTGGACAAGGCCATTACCTTGGAAAATGAGCACCGTAGTCTGGCAGATATCCGTAAGCGAAAGAGGGACAAGACGACTCTTGCTCGCAACAACCGAAGCAAGACTGAGGTTCCAAGGATAGAAGCAAGGAGATCCACGACTACCGATCCAAGGCCCGTCAGACAGTTTCATGCCAGGGACAAGGAGTACACGTACCGTCCAGGGGTCACCTGCTATGCTTGTGGTCAAGAAGGGAACTATGCTAAACAATGCCCAAAGCCAAGGAACGCGGCCCCCAAGCCAAGCAATGGTGGGAACAATCCAGCCCCCAAGCGCAACAATTTCAACCCCAGCAACAGCCACAGGAAGGGTCACCTGAACCATGTGACCAGGGAAGAAGCGCAGAATGCCCCGGACATCGTGCTCGGTACGTTCCCTGTCAACACAGTACCTGCCACGGTTTTGTTTGATTGTGGAGCTTCCCATTCGTTCGTTTCGAAGAGCTTTGTTTTACAACATGGTTTTCCGATACTCCCCTTGGAAAAATCTATGATCATCAAGTCCCGCGAAAATAAGCGAATCGCTCAGGGTTACTGCCAAGGAGTGGTCATTTAGTTCGAAGGACTACAATTCCAAGCAAATCTCATCGTGTTGGAGAGTAAAGGGCTGGATGTCATTTTAGGAATGGACTGGTTGACCACCAACAAAGGATTCATTGACTGTTTCAATCGGACAGTGATTCTCACCCACCATCATGGCAAGACGATAAGGGTTACAGCTGAAGAAAGGCCACGATCACAGCAACCAAAACTGAACTAAATGGACATTGCAGAACTGAGAAAAGTTCCAGTGGTATGCGAGTTTCCCGATGTGTTCCCTGAAGAACTGCCAGGCATGCCACCAGACCGAGAGATAGAATTCAGGATCGAACTAGCACCCGGCACCGCTCCCATCTATAAGAAGCCTTATAGCATGGCACCCTCAGAATTGGTGGAGTTGAAGAAGCAGATAAAGGAATTATTGGACAAAGGATTTATTCGAGCCAGCTCCTCACCTTGGGGTTCGCCAGTGTTGTTCGCCAAGAAAAAGGATGGGACACGGAGACTGTGTATAGACTATCGAGCCCTCAATATGGTCACCATCAAAAACAAATATCCGATGCCATGGATAAATGATTTATTTGACCAGCTCGCACAAGCCAAGGTATTCTCAAAGATTGATTTGAGATCGGGATATCATCAACTGAAGGTACGGACAGAAGATATCCCCAAGACAACATTCACTTCCAGATACGGATTATACGAGTTTACAGTGATGCCTTTTGGACTAACGAACTCCCCCGCATATTTCGTCCACCTCATGAACAAAGTGTTTATGAAATTCATGGACAAATTGGTTGTGGTATTCATTGACGATATTCTGGTTTACTCAAGGACACGAGAAGAGCATGCTGAGCACCTCCGTATTGTTTTGGGAGAATTGAGGAAACACCAGTTGTACGCCAAATTTAGCAAGTGCGAATTTTGGCTAAGACAAGTTGGTTTCTTAGGCCATATTTTGAACCTAGAAGGCGTGGCCGTAGACCCGGAAAAAGTCCAAGCCATACTTGACTGGAAGCCGCCCGCCAACGTTACAGATGTGCGGAGTTTCCTAGGAATGGCCGGATATTACAGAAGGTTTATTGAAGGATTCTCCACTGTGGCAAAACCAATAACACAGTTGCTCAAGAAGGACAAGAAATTTGTATGGACGGAAGCATGCGAGCAGAGCTTCCAAGAACTTAAGAAGAAGCTGACAACCGCACCGGTCTTAACTGTACCAGACATACACAAGAGTTTCGAAGTATATTGTGACGCGTCCCGAAAAGGTCTCGGGTGTGTGCTGATGCAGGATGGCAAAGTTGTCGCATATGCCTCCAGGCAGCTGCGAAAACATGAGGAAAATTACCCAACACATGACTTGGAGCTAGCAGCAGTCATTCATGCACTCAAGGAGTGGAGGCACTTTCTGTAGGGAAATCGCTGTGAAATATATACGGACCATAAGAGCCTCAAATATATTTTCACACAGCCAGAGCTAAATTTACGCCAACAACGCTGGTTGGAACTGGTCAAGGACTATGATGTCGGTATTCACTACCATCCAGGGAAGGCAAATGTAGTGGCCGTTGCCCTTAGTCGAAACCCCAGCCCGAACAATGACGGTCTGCAAAACTTGAGGCCTGAGTTTCAACAAGAGTTCGCTAGGCTCAACATGATGTTAGTCTCTGAGGGCACCGTATCAAATCTGGAGATACAACCCACCCTAGTGGAACAAATTAAGAAGGCTCAACAGGGACATCCCAGCATCGAAGGTATAAAGAAGAAAATGGACCTTGGTAAGGCTTCAGAGTTCGTCACAGACAGTGAAGGAACATTATGGTACGGACACAGACTTTGCGTACCTAACATTGAGGAACTCAAGCAACAAATCTTAACCGAAAGCCACACCACTCCATACTCAATACATCCTGGAGGAACCAAAATGTACAAGGACATTCAGGAAAGATTTTGGTGGCACGGTATGAAAAGAGATATAGCCGCATTTATTGCTTGTTGCGATTCATGTTAGCGCATCAAGGCCGAGCATCAAAAGCCAGCAGGGCTACTCCAGCCAAACAGGATACCGGAGTGGAAATGGGATGAAATAGGAATGGACTTCATTGTCGGATTACCCCGATCACAACGCGGAAATGACGCCATATGGGTCATCACAGACCGACTAACCAAGGTTGCTCATTTCATTCCCGTGAAGACTACCTACTCCACACAAAGACTGGCCAAACTTTACCTCTCCCGTATAGTTTGTTTGCATGGAGTCCCAAAGATTATAATATCCGACCGAGGTACACAATTCGTCTCCAAATTTTGGGATCACCTACAACAAGCTCTGGGCACGCAACTAGCTTTCAGCACAGCATACCACCGTCAGACTGATGGACAAACGGAACGTGCAAACCAAATCCTAGAGGATATGCTAAGAGCCTGTGTGCTCACCTATGGATCCAGTTGGGAAGAGAGTTTGCCGTATGCCGAATTTCCTTACAACAACAGTTACCAAGCCAGCTTGCAAATGGCACCCTTTGAAGCATTTTACGGACGAAGGTGTCGTACCCCGCTGAATTGGTCAGAAACAGGTGACAGCCGTATCTTCGGCCCAGACATGCTTAAAGAGGCCGAGGAGAAAGTTAAACAGATCAGGGACAGACTCAAGACAGCACAGAGCCGACAAAAGAGCTACTATGATCAAAAACATCGTGAGGTCAGCTTTGAACCCGGTGATTCCGTATACCTCCGAGTATCTCCTATGAGGGGTCTACAACGGTTCAAAATTAAGGGAAATCTAGCCCCAAGATTTATTGGACCATTTTGTGTAAAGGCACGAAGAGGCACGGTAGCCTACCAACTAGACTTGCCCAAGGAACTGTCAGACGTCCATGACGTATTCCACGTCTCACAATTGAGTAAATGTGTGAGTAACCCAGAGAAGCAGGTATCCCATGAGAGCATTGATGTGCAACCAGACCTCACCTACAGAGAGAGGCCAGTAAAGATTTTAGAAGAGTCTGAACGGAGGACCCGTCAGAAAACGACAAAGTTTTTCAGAGTTCAGTGGAGCAACCACACTAAGGATGAAGCCACATGGGAAAGGGAAGATTTTCTCCGGGCAGAATATCCATAGGATCAGCAGAAATCTCGAGGACGAGATTTTTCCTAAGGGGGTAGGTGTTGTGACACCCAAATTTTTATTTGGATTTTTCAAAAGATTTTATTTGACTTGAGGGAGGTGATTTAAAAATTTTCTTCAAAAGAACTCTCCCTTTCAAATATTTTTTTTCTTTATGGCAAAGGTTTTATTTGGATTCACCCAAGATCTGTCTTTGGTCTTGGAGGTTCTTGCTTTTTATTTGGACTCAAGACAAAATGCTTTTCATTTGGGGAAAATGACTTTTGAAAATCTTTTTGAAAATGCACTATGGCCTTTGCAATAATCCTTTGCCATTTTCAACAATTCCCTCTTGCCATGGCCTTAGTGCAAATCCATTCTCCTAACCCTCCCCTCATCTTTGGATCATGTTTTGCATCAAATCCAGCAAGTTGTACCTCTCCATATAAATTTTTCCATTCAAAACATATTCAAATAAATTTATGTCTTCTATTATAGCCATTGGTGATTTACAAAGGAACAACACTTTCTGTTTTGATTTTTGCCCCCAAACCTTTTTCCCTTCCTAGTCCTTTGAACCCTCAACCAAGATCCATGAAGATCCACTGGTCTTCAGTTCAAATTTTTCAAACTACACTTGCTGCAAGTTTGGACCAGATTTGTCAAATTTGGTGAAATTCATTCAAATCCTTTTCCAAAAATTCCAAGAAAAATCAGGCAGCCTCTGGGTGCATTGAGTGGTCACCTCACCAAGTACCAGCTCCAGAAAAAAATTTCTCATTGCCAAATCTTTTTGTCGAACACCTGTAGTGCATTGTCAAATTCAGGTTCAGTAAAGTTCAGAGAACATTTATGTGCACTGTCGTTTTCTTCAGAACCCGACGTCGATCTCGCCAGTGCGGCTGTGTCGCCGTGTTCCCTGTCCCCTCCCCCTTGTCCTCTGCACCGCACGAACGTCTGGCACCTTGCGGACGTCGGCGACGAGCAGCAGAAGGTGCGCCGCCCCATGACCGATGCCAGCGGCGGCTTTGCGGCCGCCAGAGAGAGGCGCGGCGCTGACGGCGCGACCCAGCGCCGCCCAAGCCACCGGAGCTCGCCGCGTGGCCTTCCACTCCCCAGAACACGCTGCCACTCTCGTCATGAACTGCAGGGCGCAGAGCGCGCTCTCTGCCGCCGACGTGCCCGTGCGGCCACCCCACCGTGGACCGGCGCCGTTACGCCAAGACCAGCAGAGATTAGCAGGGGAACGACACCAGTAACTTCCACTGATGCTGCCTGGCCACTCAAACCTCCTGCGAATCCACTGCATCGCCGTAATCGGTCGCCGGAGATTCTCCGTTCATGGCCACCCCGTCGATCCGCCTATAAATAGAGGTCCCGAGCTTCAACTCGAACCCACACCATCCCTGCACTCCACCTACAGCACGCCTAGCCACTGGAAGAGCCCCGAGGAGGTCTCCTTCCTCGACTCCGGCCGCCGCGACCCGCCACGGGATCCAGCTCGATTCGCTCCCGTGCGTGCGCCTCTACCTCCCATCTCTTGCTAGTAGCTTCACTATGCATCCCTCCTTCTGACCCGTGCTTCAATTCAAAGTTTGCAGCCCTCCACCGGAGTTCTCCACCACCACCCGAACCGCCGTCCGCCGGAGAAAGTGTCGCCGTCGACATGGTGCTCTCCGACGGTCGAGTCGACCACCCACCGACGCGGGAGGACACGCTGAAGCTCTTGGTACCCTCCGATCCTCCTAACTCGCCGTGGTTCGACGCCGGCGTCCACCGCAGTCTTCGGGCGCCGGCGAGCCTTTTTAAACCTGACATGTGGGACCCCCCTGCCAGCCTCTGTTCTATTCTCCCTCGAACCGTTTTCTGTTGGCGCCTTCGGGAAAAATACGCTTTCCCTCTTGAGCTTGCGCATTTCCAATCGAACCGTTTTTTGTTTTCTCAGTTAAAACCCTAGGACTTTTCTGTTTCATTACAGATGGGTCCCTAGACAGAAACCTTTATAACTTTTTAATAAAAAGGAATTTTTGAGTGATTCTTTTTCTGACCTTCTTAAAATTTTGTCTAGTTTTATATGGGATTTATTTGGAAATTTTTTGGAGAAGTTTCTGTGCACGCGTTGATTTTCACGTTAGTGCCCGTTTTCGTTATTGCCGTAGGTTCCGGAAGAGGTGACGGAGCCGCGAACTTCGCCGAGCTAGACTACGACTTCTCCGAACCAGGCAAGCATGTTTGAACCTTTGATATGATAGGTGTTTTGCATGTTTGCATGACAGTTGGTGCGTGGCATATGAGTGTCAGTGAGTATCTCGTTGCTTGTGAGGCAACTACCCGCATGTTTCCAAAGTTGCGATGATCTATGATGAGAGATGGCCTAATCATGTGGTGACATGAAGGGCAGCAAGGTGGTACTGTTGTAGCATACCAGCCTTGCGTCATCCGACGAATTCCGACGTTAACGTGGACGGAGTCACGTTATCGTTCTTTTCCCCTCCGTGCTGCCACATGTTTCATTTGCCAGGATGCGGTTTAGTAAGTTGGTAACCTCTTTCCGTGTACACACCAAACAGAGGGGCCGGGATGATGGTACCTTGGCCCAGGATTAAAGCCAGTCATCCGGTCAGGGGGCATGGGTGTTTCCGGTTGGGACCGAGAGGGGGGGCACCCCCTTAGAGCGCGCGTATAGAAATTTGATCCCATGCTACGCGAGGTTGTAGCCTCCCCGTCTCAAGGTTTTTCTTGAACATTGCCGAGGGTGATCCCTGGCTTCGGAATATTGAAATGGGTGTGTACTGGTTAGACGTGTTTCTTCCAAAACACCGTAAACGGAACTAGTCCCCGTGACTACGGAAATCCGTTGGCTGTGGTTAAGTACAAACTCTGCAGATTCAAATTCTTCCAAGTCATCGTGTCCATGATCATGTAGTGAAATCAGTTTATCCATATCTATCCACGTGGAAAACTTGTCTCCGGTGAACAAGCTCAAGTGGTAAACCCGGTTAAATTATTATTACTATGGGTGGACTAACCTTATATTTGTCTCGTACTTGTAATCTCGAGCTACTGCATTATTGAGCTACAATATAAGCCCTTTATGTGACGTCGCTCAGACGTCCGACTGTGGCATGTGTTTGTTCTTACTTTAAATATAAGCCCTTTACGCGACGTCGCGCAGACGTCCGACTGTGGCGTGTTTTTTTTCTTACTTTAAATATAAACCCTTTATGTGATGTCGCTCAGACGTCCGACTGTGGCACACACTGCCTTTATTTTCTGTTATAAGCCCTTTATGTGGTGTCGCCCCGACGCCCGACTGTGGCATTACTATTCTGCAGTTTCCTCTCGAGGAGTCATTCAGACCTTCGTTTGGCACCAGTATTATTATTTCTGCACTTTCCTCTCGAGGAGTCATTCAGATCCTCGTTTGGCACCAGTACTACTATTCTTGCAGTTTCCGCTCGAGGAGTCATTCAGACCATCGTTTGGCAGCCAGCATTTATTATCTCTATGACTGAACGCGCTGGTTAACTTGTTTATATGCTTCATGTTTACATTTGTTATATCTTATATCTGAACTGTCTTGCGAGTACTTTCATAGTACTCACCTGGCTTGTTGATTTGGCTAGATGTTGACGAAGGCGATCTCTTGGATGAAGAGTTTGATAGCGCGTCCGACGCCTAGAGGAGTCCCATTCAGTCCTGCAGGATCCCGGATATTGGTCACTTGTATTATATACGCTTCCGCCACCCGTTATAAGTCTCCTCGAGCCTCACTCCGACGCTCGAAGAGCTGTAGTCTTCAGGAGTCATATCACCCACTTCGCAGTGATATTCCCACCACCGTTGTTATCGTGAGTTAGTAGTTATGCCACCCTATCCGCCGTCTTGTTTTATCGGCATGCATGTAATAAATTGTTGGGCAGTTTCCGCTCAACTTTGTATTATATTCAGTACTCCTGGTATTTTTCTTCTGTGACCATGATATTGTCTACCAGTGAGAAGGAATTCTTCCTTACTGGTCCGTAAAAGGGATTGGTCTCTCAATAATTATATTATTGAAAAACCGGTCGTGACACGTTCTCTGTTTGCAACCCATCAAAGTGCTCCTCCAATCTCCTCACTTCCTCGACGTATGCTTCCATCAATGGGCTTTGATAATCCTTGTTGAATTGTCTCACCACAAGCTGTGAATCTCCTCGAATGATCAACTTCTTGATTCCTAATTCTGCTGCAATCCTGAGCCCGACAAGGAGCCCTTTATACTCAAGTATATTGTTGGTGGCTTCTTCCCGGGCAAAGTGCATTTGGACGATACTCCAAGTGCTTCTCGGAGGGGGTAACAAGAAGCACGACAGCCCCTGCATCTTGTAGGGAGAAAGCACCATCAAAATACATAATCCATTCTTAGGGTGATTCCTTGTCGGGGAGAGCTGTCTCTGTCACTTCCTCATCGGGGGTTGGCGTCCATTCTGCAATAAACTTTGCCAGTGCCCTGCTCTAAATAGTTGAAGCGCTCTCAAACTTCAAACCAAAGCTGGATAACTCCAAAGCCCGCTCCACTATTCTGCCGGTGGCCTTAGGGTTTCGGAGTATCCTTTGCAATAGAAATTGAGTGACAACAGTGATCTCATGGGCTTGTAAGTAGTGGCACAGTTTCCTTGAGGCCATGACGAGGCCAAAGATCAACTTTTGCACGCCAGAGTACCTCGATCTAGCCCTTGTAACAAGGAGCTGACGAAGTATACTGGGCGCTGCACCACTTTCTTGCTTGCCGCGTCCTTGGGGTTGCTCTCGTTGCCGTGCTCACTGCTGTTCTGATCCTTTTCTGACTCTGCAGTGATCTGGCCACTTCTTGCCTCATCAACCTCTCGCTGTGCTACCAGGGCCGCACTGACCACTTGGTTGGTTGCTGCCAAGTAAAGCAACAACGGCTCTTGGGGTTTAGGTGCAACCGAGGTAGGCACAGACGATAGGTAGGCCTTCAATTCTTGCCGGGCCGCATCTGCTTCCGGCGTCCACTTCATGGGCCCTGCTTTCTTCAAAATTTTGAAGAATGACACAGCATGCTCGGTAAACATGGAAATGAATCGGCTTAGCGCGACGACGCATCCCGTCAGGCGCCTTACATCCTTAACTGTCCTTGGTGCTTGGATCTGCTCAATTGCCTTCATCTTGTCGGGGTTTGCTTCAATCCCCCGATGGGATACGAAGAATCCAAGTAGCTTGCTGGAGGGAACACCGAATACACACTTCTCCGGATTAAGATTCAGGTTAATCTTGCGCAGATTAGAAAATGTCTCCTCCAAATCCTGGATAAGGGTGGTCTTATCCTTGGTTTTGACCAGGATGTCATCCATATAGGCATCTATGTTTCCGTGGAACTGTGGCTCAAAACTAATCTGAACTGCTCTTGCAAAAGTGGACCCGACACTCTTCGATCCGAAAGGCATGCGGACAAAGCAGTACGTACAACATGGAATGATGAACGATGTTTTCTCCTCATCTTCTTTGGACATGAAGATCTGGTGATATCCGGAGTATGCATCGAGAAAGGAGAACAAATCACAACCTGAAGTGGAATCCACAATCTGGTCGATGCGCGGCAAGGGAAATGGGTCCTTCGGGCAAGCCTTGTTGAGATCTGTGAAATCAATGCGGAACCTCCATTTCCCATTCGCCTTCCGGACCACCACTGGGTTTGCCAACCATGTAGGGTGTAGTAGTCCTCTGACCAAACCACCTGCCTCTAACTTCTTGATTTCCTCGGCAATGGACTTTTGCCGCTCCAAGGCCTGCTTCCAGACTTTCTCCTTGCCGGGTCGGGCATGTGGGCAGACAGCAAGGTGGTGCTCGATTACCTCCATGGGAACACCGGGGATATCAGATGGTTGGCACGCAAACACATCGATATTCGCCAGCAGGAAGGCAATGAGCGTGCTTTCCTATTTGTCATCAAGGGTGGCGCTGATAGTGAAAGTACCATCAACGCCAGCCAGCCCTTCCAGGACCTTCTTCACTTGGGGTGCACTCTGGCACATCGTCAACGGGCGTCGTGCACTCGGAGGGGGCATGCTTCCCGAACTCCTTGCTGGAGGCCCTACAATCCTTCTTCTTTCCTTTGCTTTCCTTGGCGGGAGCTACTGCTGCCGCAGCCTCTGCCGCGACTGCATCCCGGTACATCTTGTCCACGCAGATAATTGCATCCTTCGCTTCTGATGTTATAGTGATGACTCCCAGTGGCCCAGGCACTTCAAAGTGTTATGAGCATACTGAGATGCTGCCATGAACTTAGCCAGGGCTGGGCATCCCCAGAATCCTATTGTACGGCAGGGGGAGGTCAACACATCAAACACAATCTTCTCAGTCCGATAATTCAGTTCTCCCCTAAACGTCACTGGCAACATAATCTTCCCATTGGTATGGCTCCTACTGGGATTGACTCCTTGAAACGTGCCGGTAACCTCTAGCTCTTCTTCTCCTATCTAAAGCCTGTTGATGACTGTCGGGGAAATCAGATTCAACACGGCCCCGCCATCTACTAACATCTTTGTGACCTTGAGGTTGCGAATTGTAGGGGAGACCAACAATGGAAAACACCCTACTGCAGTGGTGCGGCCAGGGTGGTCCTCTTCATCAAAGATGATTGGCGTGCGGGACCACTTGGGCGGCTTCCGGGCATCTAGCACTGGTTCCACAGCATTGACCTCTCGTGCCCATTGCTTGAGTTGGCGATGAGAGGTGTGCAAAGATGAACCTCCATCAATGCATAGGGCGTTAGTGGATTTCTGAAATTCCTACTCACTGGTTTCCTCTTCATTCCCTTCGTCGCTCACATCATCACGGATTTCCTTCTCTTGGCCCCTGGCGGGTTGTCCTTGGTTCCGAAAGGGTTTGCCGGGGCGATTTGCTTCACCGCCTCGGCCTTTACCGCCAGCAGCGTTCTGACCTTTCTCCTTATCACACTTATCATACTCTTCCCTCTGTTTCTTGGCGTGCTGCTCAACCTGATAACACTCCTGAAGGTCGTGGCCCTTGGTCTGGTGGATCTTGCAGTATGGCCCATCACCTTTCCCAACTTTTTCCACGGCAGCGGCTTCCCAGCAGGCAGTGCATGCTGCAGCTTCCTTGCCGGGGGCCTCAGCCTTGGCCTTCTAGCCGATACGAGGTGTGCCCGAACCTTCTACAATCATCACTGCCTTATCTCTTGGCTTCTTATTGCCCTTCTTGCCCTTTCTTTGACTGGTTGATTCATCCTCATCCTCTGAATCAGAATTGATGCAATCCTCCTCTCTGGGCAACTTCCTTCCTTCCTCCATCCGAACACACTTATCCACTAGTGTGTACAGCTCCTTCACAGTCTTGGGCAACCACACATTCATCTTAGAAAGAATGCGATGATTGCGCACATTGGACTGGAAGGCTGCTATAACTGCTTCCGGATGGATATTTGGAATATTTCTATGAACTTTACTGAATCTCTGTAAATACTTACGGAGATTTCTCCTTCCTTCTGCTGGAGAAGCTGCAGGTCGCTGGGCCTGCCGGGCTCTTGGTGGCCACCAGTGAAGGCACCGATGAACTCGTGGCACAGATTTGCCCATGACGAAATGGAGTTCTCTAGCAGGTGCATCAGCCAAGACCTCACATTAGACTTGAGGGACAAAGGTATGTAGTTGGCGAACACGTTCTGGTCTCTTCCCCCGGCAGCCTGAACAACGATGATGTAGATGCTCAAGAACTCTGCCGGGTTTAGCCTCCCATCATACTTCTTAGGTATCTCTGGCTTGAACGTGCGAACAGACGGCCAATAGACTTGTCACAACTCTCGTGTAAAGGCAGGGCAGCCGACCTCGAAAGGTAGGCACCCACCAACACCGATCGCAGGCTCATCGACGTTGAGGCTGCCGCACCCGTCGGTCTGGCGGAGGTCGTCGGGGCGCCGATCCATGAAGACGCTCGCGTCTCCCCGCCGCCTATCCTCCAGGGCTCAACGTGGGCCTGGACGTGCTCGAGGGTCAGAAGAGGCCATCGAGACATCGTCGGGGTATTGATTCTATTGCGCCCACGTCGGCTGCCATGGTGGGGACAGCTCCCTCCGTTCGGCCAACAGTGCGGACGGTTGCCGTCGCTTGGGGAGGTCATGGCGGGACAGCTCATCGCGAGCCCCCAGCCTCAGCGAAACCGAGCACGCTCTGGATGGTGGCATGCCATTCATCCATCTGCCCGGGTGCCAGCGGAAACCTCAATAGCAGCCGAGCTCGCGCTATGGCCTCCGTAGTTGTGCTTGGCATAGATGTTGATGACGTCGACCGCACCGTCGCCTGGCTCCTTAGGGTGCCAGCAGTGGCGACGGCTTTAGTGCCGCATCCACGCAGCTGTGGAACATCCACTTGGGCAGCGGGGTTGCACGGCGATGGTGCTCAAGGGTCGGTGGCTCCGTTGGGCACGGCGGTCTGGTCGGCTCGCCCGAGAGGAGGCACATGCGTTGTGACCGCCCCCGTGGCAGGGGCGGCTGCTGGACGATAGCTCGCCCCGGACTGAGCGCCGTTGCTGCGGCCCTGCCCGCTGGTGGGAGGAGGGGGAGCGAGCGGAGTGAGTCCCTCATCCGCACCTCGCGGAGCGTGACCGTCGAGACACCGCGGATGATGTTCTCCTCCGACATCTCCAGCCCCCGTGTCAACTACGGGGGGAGCGGTGATGGCGCCACCTACTGCAGCCACGCCCCCAGCAGGACTCACGTCCTTGCTCGTCTTTTGCATCCCCCACAGCATTAGAGGATGCGGGCGGCGGAGCCTTCGAGGTGGATGGATGGGCTGAAGGGCCGGACTTCTTCTTCTTGGGCGCCACGGTCGATTGAGGGTGTCCTGGACTAAGGGGTCCTCGGGCGTCCGGCCTGTTATCTATGGGCCGGACTAATGGGCTGTGAAGACATGAAGGCTGAAGACTGTACCCGTGTCCGGATTGGACTCTCCTTGGCGTGGACGGCAACCTTGGCGATCAACTATGAAGATTCCTTCTTATGTAACCGACTCTATGTAACCCTAGATCCCTCCAGTGTCTATATAAACCAGCGTGCATAGTCCGGAAAGGATTCTCATTACCATAGTCATACAGGCTGGACTTCTAGGGTTTAGCCATTACGTTCTCGTGGTAGATCAGCTCTTGTAACACTCATATTCATCAAGGTCAATTAAGCAGGAAGTAGGGTATTACCTCCATAGAGAGGGCCCGAACCTGGGTAAACATCGTGTCCCCCGTCTCCTACAACTATCGACCTAGGACGCATAGTTCGGGACCCCCTACCCGAGATCCGCCGGTTTTGACACCGACATTGGTGCTTTCATTGAGAGTTCCACTATGCCGTCGACGAAAGGTTCGATGGCCCCTTCGATCGTCTATAGTGACGCTGTCCAAGGAGAAACCTTCCTCCCCGGAAAATTTTTCGTATTCGGCAGCTTCGTACTGCAGGCCAACTCGGTTGGCCATCTGGAGCAGATCGATAGCTACGCCCCTGGCCACCAGGTCAGATTTGGAAGCTTGAACTACATCGCGGATATCCGTGGAGACTTGATCTTCAATGGATTTGAGACCGCGGCGATCGCTCCCCCTCGCTCCGATGAACTTGACTTAAATCTATTATCGGACCAGATTCAGGAGATGGTTCCTGTAACTGCTATGGCCTTAGATCCGGAGCAGATTGCACCATCCGAAGCCACAGAGTCCGCGGTGTTGGAGCCACAGACGGACTCAACGCCAGGGAATATTTGCGTCAATGGAATTCTGGACTCGTTTCCGGCTACAAATTCCGAACCGCATACGCGTGCAGACACCGAGCTGGATCGTTCATCGATCTTCGAGGTCAGCGCCGCAGATATCTTCCAACACTTTCCCCTGGACGATGTGCTAAATTCATTAAAAAACCTGTCCCTGGCGGGGGACTCACAGCCGAACTATGTCCGGTTCGAGCTAGAGGCTGATAATGGAGAATTTCGCTTCCCACCCGCCACCCACGTCGTAGCCACTGTCGAGGACTTAACCGACATGCCTGATAATGGCTCCAACTACATTGACGGTATAGACGACGATGCCGACAAGGAGCAAGGCCAAGACCCACCAATCACCAGACATGGGACGGCCACCCCCTTGTACAACGTGTACATGGTTGACACACTTAAAAAAGCTGGCGATGATGACAAAGGAGATCCAGTTGAGAATAAACCTCCTGAGACACAGTCTAAATACCGGCGCCCTAAATGCCATTCCAAGTCACATCACAGCAACGCTGGCACCGGAGGAAAAAGTACTCCGGACAATGCCGAATACAATGAAGACCTTGTTGGAGCAAGATCCGAATAGGAGGAACAAGAAAACGGGCAAGCCAGCCCCGATGAACAGGCCCTGCCCAGCGACAATTCGGAGGACGATAACTACCTTCCGCCCTCCGAAGACGAGGTAAGCCTCGGCGACGAAGACTTCATCGTACCCAAAGAACCCCTCGAGCAGGAGCGCTTCAAGCGCAGGCTAAATAGCTACTGCGAGGAGCCTGAAAAAGAAGCAGCAGCAGCTTCAAGCTGACCAAGACCTACTCAACGATAGATGGACCGAAGTCCTAGCCGCCGAAGAATACGGCCTTAGTGACCCAGCCAAAGGCTACCTGAAGCATATATCGCTACCTCAGTCTAATGATGAGGCGTTGGAGCCCGTACCATCATCACACAATGCGGCAGGTCGTCGACAACTCTGTCTGGATAAAGAGGCAACTCAAGCTGAATACCAGACTGCCCACCTCGCCGTAAAGACAAGAATAACACAGCTCATGGCTGTACAGACGACCTCCGACGGGACTCGGATAGTAGAGCAGGACACGCAAGATTGATCTATGCATGGATCGCGAGGGCATGCCTCGACATGCGACAAGAGCTACCTATTCGGACGTGACAAACCTAGCCACGTCCGAGACGAAAACCGCAAATGGGCTCCTTCAGAGTTACGTCGCAGTGTGGCCCAAGATAGAGGCGCGGCACACCCTCTTTGCATCACTGATGAAGTAATGGACCTTGAATTCCTCGACGGATTCAAACCCGTCAATATTCAATCATACGACGGAACAACCGATCCCGCGGTATGGATAGAAGATTTTATCCTCCACATCCACATGGCGCGTGGAGACGACCTCCACACCATCAAGTACCTCCCACTAAAGCTAAAAGGGCCAGCTCGGCACTGGCTAAACAGCCTGCCTGAAAATTCCATAGGCAGCTGGGAAGACTTGGAAGAAGCCTTCCTAACATACGTCCGGCCACCAGACGCTAATGACCTAAGCCACATTGTCCAGCAGCATGGAGAGTCAGCCAGGAAGCTCTGGACTCGTTTCTTAGTCAAAAAGAACCAAATCACCGACTCTCCGGACGCGCAAGCCCTTGCGGCCTTTAGACACAGCGTCCAGGACGAATGGCTAGTAATACGTCTCCATTGTATCTACTTTTCCAAACACTTTTGCCCTTGTTTTGGACTCTAACTTGCATGATTTCAATGGAACTAACCCGGACTGACGCTGTTTTCAACAGACTTTCCATGGTGTTATTTATGTGCAGAAACAAAAGTTCTCGGAATGACCTGAAACTCCACGGAACATCTTTTTGGAAAATATTAAAAATACTGGAAGAAAAATCCAAGTCAGGGGGCCCACACCCTGTCCACGAGGGTGGGGGCGCGCCCCTACCTCGTTGGCCCCCTGGCGCTCCACCGACCTCATCTCCAACTCCATATATTCACTTTCGGGGAGAAAAAAATCAGAGAGAAGGATTCATCACGTTTTACGATACGGAGCCGCCGCCAAGCCCTAAAACCTCTCGGGAGAGCTTATCTGTAGTCCGTTCGGGGCTCCGGAGAGGGGGATTCGTCGCCGTCGTCATCATCAACCATCCTCCATCACCAATTTCATGATGCTCGCCGCCGTGTGTGAGTAATTCCATCGTAGGCTTGCTGGACGGTGATGGGTTGGATGAGATCTATCATGTAATCGAGTTAGTTTTGTTAGGGTTTGATCCCTAGTATCCACTATGTTCTGAGATTGATGTTGCTATGACTGTGCTATGGTTAATGCTTGTCACTAGGGCCCGAGTGCCATGATTTTAGATCTGAACCTATTATGTTTTCATGAATATATGTGAGTCACCTACTATGTGTTATGATCCGGCAACCCCGAAGTGACAATAATCAGGACCACGCCCGGTGATGACCGTAGTTTGAGGAGTTCATGTATTCACTATGTGTTAATGCTTTGGTCCGGTACTCTATGAAAAGGAGGCCTTAATATCCCTTAGTTTCCGCTAGGACCCCGCTGCCACGGGAGGGTAGGATAAAAGATGGCATGCAAGTTCTTTTCCATAAGCACATATGACTATATTTGGAATACATGCCTACATTACATTGATGAATTGGAGCTAGTTCTGTTTCACCCTATGTTATGACTGTTACATGATGAACCGCATCCGGCATAATTCTCGATCATCGATCCAATGCCTACGAGCTTTTCACATATTGTTCTTCGCTTATTTACTTTTCCGTTGCTACTGTTACAATCACTACAAAACCCAAAAATATTACTTTTGCTACTGTTACCGTTACTTCCATATTACTTTGCTACTAAATACTTTCCTGCAGATACTAAGTTATCCAGGTGTGGTTGAATTGACAACTCAACTGCTAATACTTGAGAATATTCTTTGGCTCCCCTTGTGTCGAATCAATAAATTTGGGTTGAATACTCTACCCTCGAAAATTGTTGCGATCCCCTATACTTGTGGGTTATCAGCTAGCACGCCACCTCGGACAAGAAGGACCTAAATCCATGACAGCCCATACTGCTCTAATGACCCGCTTTTGCGTGGGAGAAGACAGCTAGCTCGCTCGTAGAAGCAACATCGCCACCGACCCGGGCACTTCCGAAATCCGAGATGGCAACGGCAAGCCACGACGAAGCAAACACAACAGTCACAATGATAATGAAAGATCACGCGACACAGCGTTCAACGCCGGATTCAGCAACCTCAAGCCCGGTCAACGGAAGAAGCCATTCAAGGCAAACCGAGACGAACCATCCAACCTAGACATGATATTAGACAGACCCTGCCAGATTCATGGCCACCCCGATAAACCAGCTAATTATACTAACAGAAACTGCTGGGTCTTTAGACAAGCAGGCAAGCTCAACGCCGAACACAAGGGGAAGAGGCCGCCAGGCGACAGGGACCATGGAGAGGTTCACCAACGAAATACCGGGGGACAGAAGTAATTTCCACCCAAGGATCAACCACTCCCGGAGCGAAAATAGCAGTCCGGCTTCCGCCGCCCACCTCGTACACCTGCAGAATTTGTGCCGCGCATACATCACTACGCACTCAAGATACCATGGGCATTGGCGGAAGCACACTACGGACAAGCCCGCAAGCATCCCCGTAACATTTTTTACCCATTTTCTTTTTATTTCTTCCTTCACTATCCCTTAAAAACAGGCGACGAACAAGACAAACATCTGAAACCGGCGCTATCGGAGTCCGGATCTGTACACTCACCTAAGGGGCTATTTCCATTAAGGATTCCCCCCGCTGAGGACTGGCGGCGCAAACGTGCAACAAGAGGTCCAAAATAACCTTTTGTAGACCGCACTCTCTATTTTGAGCCCGTACTATGCCTGTTCCTCCGCCTCCGACCCCGAGCATGTCAAATAGCCGGGAGGATGGCTTATATATATAACAAGTAATCATTGGCATATCGCTCAGCTCCCAGTAAACAATATCCGAATTAATCATCCGTGTTGTTTCGCCACTGAATATGGCTCCCATGGTTGTCTCACAGATATACCTTGGCATAACCTGCCAGGGGCTCGGTATGGGAACAAATGTGTTGCCAGCAAAAGCCTGAATAGCTCTACAGTGTACTTCGGCGTCGCAAGTTTGGCCTTATATGCATCAGCTCCGAATCATTGTCTTGGGTCAATAGTTGGGTTGCCCGGTTCCTGTGCTTCCTACCCTACGTTCCGCTCTATCGGCTAGGGTAGTAAAGGGAGAACTACTGCGATTGTGCTTACGGTTCATCTGGTCAAGTACCTCAGTAGAAAAAGCCGAAAACTGACTGTCATGATGCGGCGAGAGCTGGTCAACCACTTGACGACTTATTGGAATCTTTAGCGATTCTCCGTGTCACACGAATGATCTTTTTTAGATCAAATATGTAAGGCACCATACGCCGCATACATACCAGGGGCTATGTCGTAGTCCCACCAGAAAACTCCTATGGCTAAGAGAAAGTGTTAACGCCCTATAGTCCGATTGCCTGGTTCGCCGCATTATCACCTCCTTTATGGACCAAGACGTTGGATAAAGAGTGATTAAATGCTTTTCCGAACACCCCGTACTTCCTACGAGGGGCTGAAGCCGACGACTGGAAAACTTTCTGATTATATTAAAACGGCCGCACAGGAGGAATTCAAGCTTTCAAGCAAAACATAAAATAGATTAACTATAAAATGGTCTTTTACAATTCTCATACACCTCACTCGAACATTATGTCTTTCGAGCACTGACCCTCTATCAAGCGGGCGGCCTCCAGGAAATCTTCAAAATAATGCTCCGGTTCAGGACGGTCCTTGCCCTTGGGTGGACTCTTCGCCGCAACATCGATGGCCTTCATCTTCCCCCAGAATGTCTTGACTCAGGCAAAAGCCATCCGTGCACCCTCAATACACGCCGATCGCTTCACAGCGTTGATACGCGGCACCGCGTCAGCAAGCCTTTGCACCAAACCGAAGTAGCTATTCGGAACAGGCTCGGTTGGCCACAACAAGATTATGACGTTCTTCATGGCAGCGCCGGATATCCTAAGAAGTTCGGCCCATTGGGACATCTGTTCATGGAGCAACAGAGGGCGCTTTGATGCACCATACTGTGACAAAAATAGCTTCTCCGTTGCATACCCATCTCGCGCTTGGTAATACTGCGCCGCATCGGAATAACTCCTCGGCAGGTCTAAAAACTCGTCCAGAGAACTCCACACCTGGTTAAGCTGAGCATAGTCCGGATCACCGAACTTAGCTTGCAACAGAAACGGCTTACCAGCCGCAATCTCCCTAGCTTGCCGGATCTCCTCACGGGTTGCTCTGGATTGCGACCGCGCTTCTCTCGCCTCTTGTAAGGCCTTGTCCAGTTCAGCCGTTAAAGCTTTACTCTCCTTCTCCAGAAGTTCACAGTGGCCAGTAGCATTCTCCAGTTCGAGCCTCATCGTTGATATCTTCTCCTCATCTTGGCGCAGTGCAGCTTGCTCGACTTTTAACTCAGCCGATGCCTTTTCGGCAGCCACATTGTTACACCGGGCCTGCTCCTTGGCCTGGGCCAGCTCTGCTCGAAGAACTTCAACGGCGGCAGCACCATCTGCAGCCACGCATATTCTAGCATACAGAATTTTAGCATCATGCTTATACCACAAAAAATGTATGGTAATTGCCCTAAATACATACCTCGCGACTCGTCAAGACGCAGATTGATTAACGCAAGGTCATCCCCTCCTACATCAAGCTTCCGCTGCAGGTCGGCAATATCCATAGTGTGGGAAGTAGCTAAGGGGGAAACATCCTGCGTTCCAGTTCATCAGATCAGTCCTTGAGTAATCCTTTTTGATCCTCCGATTCGCTTCCCACTGGAAGCCAACCCGAGTCTCAGTGGCTACTACCTATACACAGGTGCATCTTTGAAAATAAAACATAGCTGAAAATATTACATCACAAACCTCGAAGCCTTTTAGCAGGCTCATGAAGGCTTCATTCAATCCGCTCTTCACGGACAAAATCTTCTCAACCACTGTACCCATCAAGGTACGCTGTTCTCCCGAGACAGATGCTTTTCGCAACATGTCCCGCAATATATCCGGAGCCTCCGGGTTTCTGGAAGCCGCTCTAGGAGCACCACCATCCTTTGAATCACCATCGGCTGCGAGCCAAACAGTCCGAGGCCTTTATTATCAGCCCAGAATCTCGGACGGTCAGAGATCGACCTTCGGGTACTGCCTCTTTTATCCCCTGCGTGAATTGTTGATCAAGAAGAACCCTCCGCGACGACACTTCAGAGTCGTCTGCCTTATTGGGTGAGGAGGTTGGGGGAGGCGTTTCGCTCTCCATCATCTCTGGGAGGAGACCTACCGAAGAAGAGGATTGCCCATAAACACTCTGCGCCGACCTGTAAAAATGCACGGACGCGTTACGTATATCTTCGGTAACGGCAAAGGAGCGGGACGCTATCAAAGTATTCCGGATTCACTTACGGTTTGGCCGAGGGCTTGTCCCCTTGTTGGAGCTGTTCAACGGCGTCGGTTTCCAAACCCAAGCCACTCAACGGTAGCATCTTGCCCCTTTTGCGGGATCGCCCCTCCCAACCTTTGGAGGCGGCCCTTTTCCTCCTATTCGGAGAAGGGATGCTGGCTCCTCTTTCGCCTCTATCTCCAGGTGAGGAATGGTCGATTTATCGGGACTCAGTATCCGACTTACATCCGGAACAAAGGTCATCCCGGGTGTTTTCGCTCTCCTCTTTGCCCTCCCTTGACGGCGCCTGATACGGTGCTGAGGCCAGCATCCTTGTTAGCACAGGATTAGCTGAGTCTTCGGGGAGGGGAGCCGGAAACCTAATCCGTTCCACCTTCTTTATCCAGCCCTGAACAAGGATGATTCGGTCAGTATCTTGCCATAGGGTATCTGATTATGAGGTATTCGGCAAACGGGAACTTACCGGGGTATCCGGATGATTACAATCTAGGTCGTCATCTTCGGTGGTGTCCGGCCATTGCCTTCGTTTCCCGTAGAATAATCTCCACATTCCTTCGTGCGTAGTGCCGAAGAAGTGCTGAAGAGTCCGCGACCCTTCTGGATTGAACTCCCACAGGCGGAGAGGCCATCGCTGGAACGGCAGGGTCCGGCGAACTAGCATTACTTGAACAACGTTGACGATGTTGATGTCCCTCTCAATGAGGCTTCAGATGCGACTTTGCAGAGTTCGCACCTCGTCCATTGATCCCCAGTCCAATCCCTTATTAATCCACGATGCAAGCTGAATTGGGGGGCCGGATCGAAATGCGGGCGCAGCTGCCCACTTGGAGTCGCGGGGCTCGGTGATATAGAACCGCCCCTGCTGCCATAAATTGGAAGATTTGGCTAAGGATCCTTTTAGCCAAACAACGCTAGCAAGCTTGCTCACTGTAGCGCCACCGCACTCAGCTTGCTCCCCCTCTATCACTTGCAGCGTCACATCGAAGGTCTTGAGCCACAAGCCAAAGTGCGGAGGAGTTCCGAGGAAGGCTTCGCACGTGACGATAAACGCCGAGATAAGAAGAAAAGTGTCCGGGGCCAGATCGTGAAAATCTAGCCCGTAATAGAACATGAGCCCTGGGACGAAGGGGTTAAGTGCAAACCCTAACCCGCAGAGGAAGTGGGACACGAACATAACCCTCTCGCCGGATCTGGGGGTGGGAATAACCTGCCCCTCGACAGGAACCCGATGATGGATTTCTGTGGTCAGATACCTCACCGCCCGAAGTTTTGCAATATCTCCCTCGGTGACAGAAGAAACCCACCGGCCTTGAAGGCTGGATCCGGGCATGATTGGGGCTTGTGGTAACTAAAACCCGTGTGTTGGAGCTCGGGGTAGCAAGGGTTGAGGAAGAAGCAAGCGTGAAAGAAAAAGACGGGTCTGTACCCCTATATAAAGGTTGTGAATATCAAACGTCTCCTCCTCAAAACTTGCCTGCTCCCAAGGAGTTGTACCCAAGCGACGGTTGGGTTACCCACGTCCGGGTTGGCAAGAATCCCCTAAAAAAGGGGAGACACGATCTCCACTTGGATAAGACACGCCAATAAAACCACGTCTCGAGACGTGGGACGACGAGCCAGCTAACGGTTCGAAAATAATGGCCGAGCAGGCGTGATGTCATATTACCAAAAAGTTGTCAGTGGATTGGACTCGTGAAATATTATATCCTCTGCAGTTGTGTATACAGGTCCGGATACAATCATTACATCTGAAGATTATCTTGGAGTTCGGAAAGGGGAACCCGCCTTGCAATGCCGAAGACAATCTGCGCGTCGTACTCCTCGTCATTGAAGCCGGGTTCAAGGGCTACTGAGGGAGTCGTGGACTAAGGGGTCATCGGGCGTCCGACCTGTTATCTATGGGTCGGACTGATGGGCTGTGTGAAGACACGATGGCCGAAGACTGTACCCGTGTCCGGATTGGACTCTCCTTGACGTGGAAGGCAAGCTTGGCGATCAACTATGAAGATTCCTTCTTATGTAACCGACTCTATGTAACCCTAGATCCCTCTGGTGTCTATATAAACCGGAGGGCGTAGTCCGGAAAGGATACTCATTACCATAGTCATACAGGCTAGACTTCTAGGGTTTAGCCATTGCGTTCTCGTGGTAGATCAACTCTTGTAACACTCATATTCATCAAGATCAATCAAGCAGGAAGTAGGGTATTACCTCCATAGAGAGGGCCCGAACCTGGGTAAACATCGTGTCCCCTGTCTCCTGCAACTATCGACCTTAGACGCACAGTTCGGGACCCCCTACCCGAGATCCGCCGGATTTGAAAACGACATCGATGGCGTCGTCGAAGATGAAGATGGCGTTGAAGATGACGTGCTGTGCACGCTGTCAGGTTCGTGCAAGCGAGCCCCCTACCTGGCGCGCCAAAGATGTCGCGGGATATCCGCGGCCACCTATGGGAACAGGTGGCCCCTTGCAGGTTCGGCGGGGGACGCCGCGTTGCACAAAGAGCATATCAGCACACGACAGCACGGTAGAGAGCACACAAGCAATTTACCCAGGTTCGGGCCGCCGCGAGGTGTAAGACCCTACTCCTACTTTGGTGGATTGATGGTGGAATGAGTGTGGTGGTGCGTAGTACACTTGCCCGGCCGGCAAGGTTTGCCTTGGGGCCGTAGCGACTACGCGCGTATGGTGGCTTGGGTTCATTAACTTCCCAACCTTCTAACCCTTCCTACGAGTGCCATGGGCATCCTTTTATAGATTAAGGGGTCACCATAGTGGCAAAGTGGTAATTATCCACTGATATGATAGCAAACAATGCTATCATACCTAACTCTGCGGGCTGACAGGGTGCATTAAATGTGTCTCTTAGTGTCACATCACTGGTTGCCCGGCAAGGCCTGCCGGGCTGTCTTGCCAGCTCCGCGCCTGTTCCCTTGACACGTCACATGATGGCTGTCATCTGTGGGTTTCTCCTGTAGGAAATGGCGGCCATGTGGCGAATGGCTGCCACTTAATCATCTTGCGGCTTGACACCGCAGTGATAGATGACGTGGGTCATGCCTGAGTTGTTGGCGGGGTGGTTCTGCCCCCGCGAGCCCCGGCAGGCTCTGCCTGGGAGCCCTTGGTTGCTTGCTTCTAGTGGTGGCCTCACCCCTTGCCGGGCTCACCTACTCAGCAAGGGAGGCCCTTCTCTTGCCGATGTTTTGCTCTTCTGGCTTGATCTTGGTCCCTCTGAGCTGCGTGTTGGTTCTTCAATCCCTGACTTGAGCTGGTGCTTCAATCTTGATCTTGTGCCTGTGCACAATTGGGAAATAGACCCAGGGTTTGTTGCACCGACACTCTAGTCCCCTCCAACCTATATATATATATATATGAGGGGGGCACCGCTAGAACACACAACATTGATTCCTAGCCGTTTGCGGCATCCCCCTCCACAGTTTACGCCTCCGGTCATATTGTCGTAGTGACTAGGCGAAGCCCTGCGAGGATCGCTTCACGATCACCATCACCACGCTGTCGTGCTGACAAAACTGTCCCTCGACACTTTGCTTGATCAAGAGTTTGAGGGACGTCATTGAGCTAAACGTGTGCGGAACTCGGAGGTGTCGTACGTTCGGTACTTGATCGGTCGGAACGAGAAGAAGTTTGACTATATCAACCGCGTTGTCAAACGCTTCCACTTTCGGTCTACGAGGGTATGTGGACACACTCTCCCTCTCTCATTGCTATGCATCTCCTAGATAGATCTTGCGTGAGTGTTGGATTTTTTTTGAAATTGCATGCTATGTTTCCCAACAAAACTGTGCATCCACAACTCAGAAGATCATGCGTTCCTTTGAGTTGTTTCCTTTTAGTTGCATTCTGATCTTAGTCTAACAATTGATAGTCAGGAGTAGTCGTGCATTCGTTTTCATCGATGCATTTTACTCTTGTGGTCCGTCAAGCCATTCTATCTCAGAATGACTAGGAGAAACAAACTCCGATACCTTATCCACTTCGAGGACTGGGTCAAAGTAGTTGTATTCCGCAGATCAAGAATGTCAATCCAGCTCTTTTTCTGTTCTACCTTGGAGTGTTACCCTCTTTCATATCAAGTATGTCATGGGAATTGCACCACCTCTTGTGACTTCTTGATACAGTGATACTTCTCGCCATCATGATTTATTCCTCAGTCTCTATGTTGGTTGTAACCGGAATGCCGACAAGTGAACAGTGATGTGTGAAATCAATACTCCTAGCAACCCCGCTGCTTGGTAGATAATGGACGATAACTTCATTCTTAGTGCGTTGATTACTGAATCATCATTCTAAGATTGGTCGTGCTACATAGTCCATTATTCCTGCTGCACCCTCCGGTCAATGAGTTAGAATTGTGCCAATCCCTCACTCTTTTGATCATATCGTCTTGCCGTGGAAAGCAAGATTGCTCTCGGGCTTAGTAACATGTTGGTGGTTTGTGATTTTCTGAATATCTTCTTGGAAGTATCATCAGGTTGTCCCCTAACCGTTATGTTGAGTTCGTGATCAAGTTGGCTTTTCCCTAAACCACCCATTCTCCAAGGATCTCTGTTGGATACCCCTGAACTAGTTGGATAAACTAAACAATTACTTGGAGAGTTGTAAGATAAAAGCTTTATCTGACTCATTTCATTCCAAAGGGATATCTTTGTATTTGCGTGTGTGCTGAAGAAAGATGATATCTTCATCAATTGATGTGATCAGTTGTTGGGTCTATTATCTTGTCCAAACTTTGATTTGAATGTGGGCTATCATCAAATCAATTCATAGCATATGATGTTCGTAATGTTGTCTTCCTCGTGGTTGTTCCTCGAGCATGCACCATTATATCCTTTGGGTCTGACCAATGCTATCATCTTGTTCATATAGTTATGGAATTCCATCTTCGTGGAATTTTGCTGAATTGTTGTCGAGCCCATCGGTGTTCATATTGTTGAATCATGCATCATATTGTTTCATTGCATTGATTGTGTTCCCTCTTGTTGGCTAGTGTTTGTTACCTCTCGGTACACTTTTTTCCGGCGTTGAGATCGATGTCACTAATGAAGAGTGGTTCATCTTCAGAAGTGCCAGGCAAGCAACCCCCCTTGTTCATTTCCATACAATCCGACTCTCTCCCTCTTGCTCTTTTTTACTACATTAGGAAAATAATGATTCAACTGTTACATGTTGCGGTAGTTGAACCCATTCCTTTGCATCACATGTCTTTGCCACAGTAAATAGTAAAAACCACTAGCATGAGTAGGATTTGTTTGAGACATGATGTGCCTACTCATTCATGCTTGATTGCTATGCCTGCTATGCATAGAGTCGTGTCAGATCTGATTCATCTGGGATGGATTGGGATGGTGGTGAACATGTCCTACTGTTGACAGCACTACAAAAAAATACACTTCGGTGATAATACGTGTTTGTCACAGTAGGTCACGTTTTCTGTCATGCATGTACATCAATGAAAAATTTATGACAGAATCAAGAGAGTCATACCTGTGCTGTCGTAGAAGTGTTCCATGACATTACCAAAATTATCATCACGGAAGTGGACGATAAACCGCGCGCCATAGAAGTTATTTTGTCAAGGGTGACCGACACGTGGCATCCACCGTAAACGGCTTGCCATTAAGCTATCGGGTCCGGTTTTCAATCCGATAACCCGTTAACAGCCCAGACCTATGGTGATTTTCCACGTGTAAAATTCTCATTGGCCGGAGGAAACACGGGTCTGCTCCTCGGCGGGCCAGATGTCACCCGTCCATTGAAGGAGACATGCCTATGATACGTCGACACGTGGTAGGGCCCAACAGAGGCCCATATAGGCTAAATGGGCCGGCCCAACTAAAGGCCCACAAGATTTTGCGGACCATAATGGGCCGGCCCAACTAAAGGCCCACAAGATTTTGCGGACCATAATGGGCTGGCCCAACTAAAGGCCCACAGGATTTTTCGGACCATAATGGGCCGGCCCAGCTAAAGGCCCACAAGATTTTGCCGACCATAATTGGCCGGCCCAGCTAAAGGCCCACAAGATTTTGAGGAGACTAGTGTGCTGGCCTAATCACAGGCTTCCATGTTTTGGGCCAAATGCCGGCCCATATTTGATCCGGTCCATTAATAGCCTGCCACGTTCCGGGCCTAATAAAGGCCCATATGAGATCCGTCCCGTTAAAGGCCTACCACGTTTTGGGCCAAATTACGGCCCAAATAAGATCCAGCCCTTTAAGAGGCTTTGGGCCAAATTATGGCCCATATGAGATTCAGTCCGTCAACTGGACACTATACTTTTGGGCCCACTTGCTAAAGGCCAATTTAGTAATTCGGCCTGATATTAGATTCAGCCTGTTAAAGGCCCATTTAACATTTTGTCCCTATATTTATTTCGGCCTGTTAAAAGCCCGTCATATAGTTGGGCCTAACTACGGCCCGGTTTGCATCCGGCCTGCTCACAGCCGATAATCTGATTGGGCCAAACAAGGACCGAGACAATTTTGGCCTGTTAACGGCCCGTGATGTGATTGGCACAATCATGGGCCGGGGTCTGTTTCGGCCTGCCGCCGGCCCGTGAGCTGTTCGGCACGTTTCAGGCCCGACCTACTTTTCAGCCTCCTAAAAGCCCATTGAGTTTTCTTGCGAAGATAGGGCCGGTGGTTTACTCGGCCTATTAAAGGCCCGAATCTACTCGTGGGCCAGTTTACATTTAGGCCTGTTAACGGACCAAGATGACTTGGCCCATGATGCGGATCATACATAGTGATTTGCATGACGGCCTGATTATGTACCGTAATTTTACGGTTTGGCCGGTTTACTACGAAGACAGGATATATATAGAGTAAAATAACTGCAGCATCGTGAAAAAGAGAAAACCTAGACTATAAAATAAAGATATTACGGCATATTACATCCACTGGGCATCAAAGTTCGCCACTATGATAATAAAGCACAAGCAGACAGCAGATTACATACACTGGGCATCAAAGATCGCCACCAGTGCAAATAAACACGCCGAAAATATAATATACAAAACTGTCAGCACTTCAATAGAGTTCAAGAAAGGATAGCCCTGCTCGGGAGCTGCAGCGCAAGCAGCTGAGCAAGCTGATGAGACTGCGCTTGTTTGACACTTATAAGTATGATTGCTGACAATTCATCACATTTCTTACTGACGAATAAAGCGACACAGTTTAAAATAGCATTAACACAATATGGTATCGTTCAGGTCAAGACATGGCAGGAAATGACATCGTGAAGGAGTTGGCAGCTTCACGACACCACTGGATTACTGATCAAGAACTCATAAGTATCAATGGTTAGTGTGCTGTCAATTTATTCCATTTTAGATTGGCAAATAAAGAGACGATTTAAATAATAGTAGAATGATATGACATTGTTCATAGTGCAGAATATGACATTGTGCTGTAGTGGGTAGGTTCACCACACCACTGGATTACGGATCAAGAACAGAAGCATATATGCATTGCAAAAGAAGATCACTTGCTCTGTATAGTTTAATTTACATGGTATGAAGAAGGCACTTGGTTGTACAACTGAAAACTTAAATTGAGAAGGACAATTGTTTGTTTATGAACTACATAATAAACTTTAAACATCAAATTTGACGTAAACACCAAAAATAAATAGCTGTTGCAGTCATGCCTAACCAAATATACACAACAAAGTTTGAATGCTTGAGAAGGACAAACTTACATTATTTGTGAAGGCAGGCTCTATAAAGCCGTTGTCCCTGCTGATGGGGGGGGCAATTCAAGAAGTTTACCACGAAATCTTCTTCATAAGCATTGCCTTTATTCTACATTTTGTTAAGAGTAAATATAGATGTGATAATATAAGAAAAAATGGAGAATATTTAAGATAAGATGAAGAGTGATGCTACATAACCAAGTAGCTATAAATATAAGTACAACGATACAGGCAAAAGGTACAGCCAAGAGCAATGCAGAGCTAAACTTCTTCAGTACCATCGATGTTATCCAACCTTATGGAAAGAGTAAATATAGATCTGATGTGTAGAAAATGGAGGGCAAAGGAAAATAAGCTGCAGTGTGATGGTACATGTACAACTAGCTGCCAATATAAGTACACTGATAAAGGACAGCAGGTACTTACAAGAACAATGCAGAGCTAAAAAAATCATTGGCATTGGATATATTCTACACTAATGTAACCATTCATACAGATCAGATAATTTGGAGCGTACAATTGATAAGCAAGCTATCATGCATACTGCTGTCACATAATGAACCAGGTATGTATGCAAGTACAGTGATACAGGACAACAGGTACTAACAAGAGCAAAGCAGTGGGAAGCATATTTGCGATATCATGTCATCCTTTTCAAACGGGAATTCTTCTTCGAGCAGATTTCCTGCAAAAAAGATCCGTAAGGCACATGCGGAAAAGTAGAAGTTCAAATTGTCATGTGATATCATAGACAATACCTCATCCTGGGAACGAGACCAGTGCATAACATGGTTTTTCCATTCAATGTCTTCAAAATTTAGCACAGGAGACTTCACCGGAAATTCGTTTATAGACTTGCCATCAAAGTGTGATTTCCTCAGGTAACATCGATACTGCTGCAATGCTTCCTTGAAAAGCGCAAGCAAGCTTTGCTCGTCATGACTATCCAGATTGACCCTCGCCTACTTACAACAATGTAATGTAAATCATTGATGTGTTCAATCAGCAGAAAACAGGAAAATAATCAACATGAATAATAGCACATACACGTAAGTGGGACAGGAAGATGTGAAAATGGTGTTTGTCTTCACTATAATCTTCCCATGATGGGAATATATGCACGTAGTCCCTAACAACATTGAAAGCATTGTCTTTTAAACTAGGAATAACTGGAATGGGGTTCCATTCTATAGGAATTGGCCATCTCTGCGGTTGGGATAGGTCTTCGGCAGGTGGACTTGCTGTACTTTTTGTTGGAGTGGGATTTTTCTGTGGTATGGCTGGTGCTATGGCACCTGAAATCGGCATACCTTTTGCTGGAGTGCAGGTCCTGTGTGGTGGGGCTAGTGGTGTGGCCAGTGAAGTATGGGTACAGTCTGCTGGAGTTGGTCCTATGTTTTGTGTCACTAGTTGTAGAGCCAATATAAGTGGGGTGCTGTCTGATTTCTCCGGCACCACCATGTTTTTCAAGGACTTTGTTGGTGCTCCTTCAGGTTCGGCAATCACGCTCTTCCTTTCTGATGTCTGATGCACAAGAACAACATTTGAGTGGAAAAACATGGTATGATGACAGATGGAATATGTATTGATAATGGATGGGCATGGCATCTTTACATATATGATGAGTAAACTAAGAAAATGGCGGTTCTACAAAGTAGAAGAAATGCAAGACAACTTATGCAAGATACACACAATCAATAAAACCTTGCCAAATTAGAACAGGCACCTTGATGGGTGAACAGGACAGGCCATCTGCCTTTGACTCCTCGAGGTCAGAATAGTCATTAGGATCGTATTCTGAACAAGAATCTACAGGTGGGGAGCGTATGGGATTCATTGCATCCAGAATGGCACTCAATGCCTTGGTGCCACTTTTGTAAGTCGTTGTAGTGTTCCACAATATTCTTCTGATGCATGGATTTTGATATTCACTATGATTACGCATAATATCTGAGAAGCATGAAAACATAAATAGTAGTGAGATTGTCTTTGTAATGCAGAGGATATTCTAATATAGGGGCGCCCCTGTAAACCCTTGTGTGCTATCACTGGATTCTAATGAGAGAGCCCATGTGTGGTGTAATATGGTGCGTGCATTAATATAATCTGGCACAAGTACACACAAAAATAGTCTCCAGAAGTAAGGATAGTTGGCAGATGATAGGTTCATAATATACTGTATAGAGAGTTTATTGCCAAACCATGATAACAAGATCACACAACAGCTAGGCAGATCATAGTGTACATAGAAGGGATACACCATAACCAAGATATATAAATCGGGAAAGTGGAACTGGCTGGAAATTACGGTGTTGTATTGCAGCTACTAATTGAAAGCCTATCGATCACGTACAGGCCAGCTCTATCAGTTTTTGACTGCAGATGTCCCTGCTCCCCTTCCTGACAAGGAACATACTATGCTTCCCATACAGAACACCGCACGGGCCGCCGACCGAACCACCGGCCCCCGCCGCATGTGTTCCTCTGCCACCCCCGCCCCCACCCGCGTCCAGTTTTCTTCATTCGGCGAGGCCCCACCACCATCCGCGTCCAGTTTTCTTCATTCGGCGAGGCCCCACCACCACCCCCCACAACCACCATTCCCACCCGAGCCCCTTCCTTCGCACCGGCGAACTCCGGGGAGCTCTCAAAAATTGACTGACCTAATTTTGAAATTTAGTCTACTGTCATTTAACTAGTGTGGAATATAAAAGGGGAAAACCATAAGCATTGCGAGTATAGTGTTGAGCGTGCCATGGCAGATCTGAAGGTGAAAACCGGACAAAGGCAACTTCGCAACAATGTTTGCTTTCAACTAACAAGTAAGTGATGGACAAGAAATCAGAGTAAAGCAGTGGCGATCTATTTTCTTGATGCCATAAATAAGTTGAGCGGATACGAAAGAGTACCGCCTCTGGTGCGGCGCCGTGTATGCATCTGCTGAGAATTTGATGGTGCTGCGGTAGCGATGGCTGTCGGTGGCGTGGAAGTAGATCTAGGAGGGTAGACGGTGGGGCTGGGGCGCGGTGGATGAGACGGTCATGGGAGCGGCGCCGGCAAGGTGGACGACGGCGGGGATGAAGCGAGAGGACGGGATGCAAGGATCCCTGTCCGAAGCCGTGGATGAGAGAGGTCAATCTCTTGTAATGGCCGACGGCGTCGGGGTATCAGCTACGGCATGGTGGAGGAGGACGGCGGTGGATGGGGTGGCGGACGGAGGAGGCTGGTGTGGAGAGGGTGTTTTGGCGCCCACGGAGTGAGAATGGGGAAATGGAGGGAGAGTGGAAGGGGGGAACCATGTCTTCAGGGCGTGCTTGTCTCATATGCGAGGAAATTTACAAACTTAGCCCCCGTTTAAAATTTCCTACATCGCAGCAATATTAGTCGGTTGGGGATAGGACGATAATCTCGCATACACTGAATATTTACCGACGAGAGTTTGTTTTTGGCGCCCACCGTGTATGAATCGGGGAGGGAGTCGATTTCGGCCGAGGAGACACTGTGTTTTGGTGCCCACCGTGTATGAATCCGGGTGAGAGGCGGTGATGTCACGTTTGAGTGAAATTACAAACCTACCCCTATCGAAACCTATAGAAATCGAGCCGATAGGCTTTGCGTGGCAGGGATAGGCAGTAATTTCCATCTCGCAGATTTTGGTTTCGGGCGGTTACTGCGACTTTCCCTGCTTTGTTCAAGTTTTTGCAGAGCAAGAGTGCATGTTTACCGTGCCAACTCAATTCGAATCCAGTTTGTATTATATTTTTGTCCGGGCAGGATCCATTTTTGATTGGAATAAAATTCTATATACATCATTTTTTTATATATATACTTTCAAAAGCACAACCAAGAATTCTGCTCCTTTATATGTATAATATGATTTACAAATACAATGATCCCAAAATCATAAGGTTGAATTCAAAAAATTTAAACCAAATTATGTTCTACTAAATTCTATGGATCAGTAGTATCTACATATTAAATAACATAGATGCGCGTGAATTCATATGAGTATGCATGTCTGATAGATCAATTTTGGTTCGAGTATGAATTACATGTATCATCATCTCGAATTCAAATATTTGAATCCCTTTTATGTTGACTCCTTTCACGCCCATCCCTTTTATGTTTTCTCCAGCTCACCCGCACGCTCACTTCATGTTTCTCCTATCTTCGCAAACATGGTCTCTCGACGTCTCCCTTGAGAAGTGTCACACTCTCCCTATCGTTATACATGACACGGTTTTCATTATCTCTCACGTCTCTACCGTCCTCTGGTATCACTAGGTACCTAAGCTTTCTTTTTCACCGCCACACACACAGTCTCACTCGTCTTTCACTTTGTCTTTCTCTCTATGGGGTTCTTTCACACAGCCTATATGTCTCTAGATATGACTCATACCACTAAAATTACTCTCTCCTGTAGACACAACATTTGTTGCGGTCTCCTGTTCGTCTCCATCCCAGTTATAAAACTAACATTATTAATTTGTTTACCAATCAGAAAAACTCCCCCCCATCTCTCTCTCTCTCACACACACACAACTCCTGCTTCCACTCCCCTTCCCGACTACCATCTCTCTCTCACACACAAAACTCTCGCTTTCGCACCTTCGACTCGTATTTATCTCATAAACATTTATCGACTAGCTTCTAGATAGGTTTATACACCCCCACACTCGTGCTTCCACTATCGCATACATGTCTCTCTCGCGCTCCTTGTATCTATGTAGATTTTTCTTCCCTTCTTGAGACAGGCCCTCTCGATCATGCACACACACACTATCGCCACATTTTAAGCTGATACCTCTGGCACACACACTCTTTGTGTCTTTGTCACACATGCACTCCGTCCTCCTCCTCTCTCTCCCTCTCTCTCACACACACATATGGGCTTTTTGCAACAACTAGCAAGATGCCCATGCGTTGCACAGAACATCAAGATGCATTTGTATGAGTAGTTTATCTTGTGGGAGAAAAGGATGAACAAGGGAAGGCCTTATTTGCAAATGTGGAGAGGGGTGTGGGTATATTTTTGCAAAATTAACATAGTTTCCTTCGTATCCGCCAGATATAAATCGGACGGCCTATATTGCAGGATAGCAGGCACACCATCATCACCAACTCAGTTTATTATCTCTACTCTTATAAAAAGCATAGTCGGCGACGATGGTGTGCCTGCCATCCTGCAATATAGGCCGTCTGATCTATATCTAACGGATAGGAAGGAAACTATGGCAATTTACCCGCACTCCTATCCACATTTGCAGATAAGGCCTTCCCTCGTTCATCCTTTTCTCCCACAAGATCTTGATGTTCCATGCAACGCACGGGCATCTTGCTAGTAAGAGTAGAAATTAGACATATACCAGTTCTCGAATCTTGAAACCAACAACATTCCTCCCTTATCTCATCAAAACAGCCAAAGGAATATATTTTGAGTGAAACATAACATATTTTTAGTGATATACGTATTTCAAAACTAGACTCTTTTTTCTATCAAATCGGTGAATATGTATTAATCAACTTTGATCGTGTGGCAACGCATCGTTCCACAATGTAGTACCTATAGCTTTTTTAAGAAGTCAAACTTTGCAAACTTTGACCAAATTTGTAGAAAAATATATTTATATGTACTATAGAAAAAATATATAATGCGAAACTACATCATATGGTGAATCTAGTGATATATGTTTCGCACTCTAGGTGTAAATATTTTTCTCCACAAACTTGGTCAAAGTTTGTGAGGTTTGACTTTTCAAAAAATCTATGGGCACTACATTAGGGAGTAGTTATTACCACTTTATAATTTTTTTGACACCAGACAAACAGTGGAGTACATATACGACGAGAAGAGGCGCACGCATGCAGTCGGTCTCTCGCACACATGAGAGTTACATAAAGGCACCGTTAACAAATAAACCCTAAAACCCTAGGTGCACGATTTCTGCATGCGCGGGTACCGACTACATGGTGGAGCGCACCTTTGTAGGAATAGTCAGCTCGCATGATAATTTGATATGTAGGAGTTGATGGTTGGGACCACAGGTGAATGACCTGGAGGCGGTGTCTCGCCAGTTGCCACAGATCGAGTAGCCACGTTTAACATATCATTTTTTAGCGGGGTATGAGTTCCGATATTCAATGGCACGTTATAAGTACTAAGTAGTTTTTAGAATGATTGGTATGGAGCGAAAATGGAATTCATAACTACTACCTCCTTGCCGTATGGTTGTATGGGTTTGAGTTGGGAGATGTTGAACCTGGTAGTTCTAGGGCAAATACTATGGTTTAGGTGTTGGTTTCCAGTAATGAAAATCAGAAGGGGGAAACTCTTCTTTGATAAATAAAACTACTACCTCCGTTCCAGTTTACTAGTCCCCATCGTAGTTTGGGTCAAAGTTTGTCCACGAATTTTACTTGTAAAATGTGAATGGAAAACGAAATTTTGTTATACCCAAACAAAAAAGGACTCGAGGGAGTGATTGGTCTGACACGGACGCGACCTCTCATAACGCAGGCATTGAACCAGCCCGCCGACCAAGAGGGCCCCACTCGCTGCAGGACCGGCTGAACACGCCTCCTCGCCGCATGCAACCGGCTTCAGACTGCCCCGCATGCCTCCATTGAATCCGTGCATGTGCCGGCAACACGTCCTTCCGTGAGCCGGCTGGCATTTTAGACCATGAAAAATGACGAAAATATAATTAATTACGCATGGTCTTGACTTGTTGTGCTCGCAGTGATAGCAGGAACTAGAGGTTTTTCTTTATTTATAACTCTCCTCACATTTTTTTGGCTTTGAAGTGAATCATGGTTGTGGACATTATCTATGAATGTGGAGATACCTGTGAACATGAGTTTGATGCGGAAGTTGAACTTGGAATGTTGGGCTTGCGCATGAACTATACCATGTCCAATGCTTCGTCTGTTATTGTTTGGAAAGTAATTGCTATTATTACATGACCCAAAAAAATTTATTTTGTGCCACATCAGTAGATGCACGGACATCACAACAGTCATGCTGAGTGGATAAAATTTGAACCTAGCTATTATGAAGGAAATTTTGTATTGAAAACAGTTCTAGATAGTAGGTGACGCCTAGCCTGCTCTGCCTCTGCTAGCTTATTTATGGCTTCTTCCATCTCTTCTTTGGCTTGGGTGAAGAGAGCATCTAATTGCTCTTTTCTCTTCTTCAGGAACTCAGCTACATTCTCAAGGGCTGCTGCACGCTTTCTTTCAGCCTTTACTAGAGCCACGAGGACAGGAACAGCTGACGACTCCCCCTGTCTTGTGTGTAATCCAGCATCATCTGGGAATTTGCACCTTGTGTCTAATCCAGCAGCATTAGGGAACTGGCACCTTGTGTGTAATCCAGCCTCATTTTGGAAACATGATCTCGAGGTTGACCATACTTCCCTCCTCACAGGAACTGCATCCTGACATGAAGTTACTTCTTTTTTAGATCAATACTCAGAGCAACCCAGATCGATTTAGTAGAAGCCAGATAAACAGGACTCGCGTGAGTTAATTCAAAAGGAAAAATATATAACAGACTACAACGTGAGAACACCCACTTCCTACATCAAGCTAAAAACGAAAGCATTAGGGCAATTAAGACTATTCTTATTACACATCAAAGAACACGAGGCGAAGAGAAATAGAAACTACAACATATACACATCGAAGAACATGAGGCTAAAAGAAAGTAATTGAAAGGGTGTTACTTACCAAAGCTCGTTTTACAGGTTCGCTGCCGCTCCTCTTTAACTTGCCACGCTCCTTGAAGATGCCCCCAATATCCCGTGTTTGGTCTTCATTGCTCCTCTGCATGTTCGCCCTCGTGGTTTTAAAATCTCAACATGGCAAGAAAAATATACTACTCGTAATACTCACGCATCTTGTGGGCAACATTAAAGCACTCGTCTGCAATGTTAGAGCATCTCCAACAGAAGTGCAAGGCGCGGCGCCTTAAAAAAGCGTTTACAGTGCTGAGATCGAGAAGTAGAGATAGAGAGTAGAGACTAGAGAGTAGAGGATAGTTCTCAGCATAGATATATCATAGATAGATAAAAAATAGATAGTTCAACTACTCCTCATCGTTCGACTCCTCCTCGGTGATGTCCTCCTCCGACGTCTCAATGTAGGCGTGAAGATACCGATCGTCGTCGGATTCCCAGGGTGATGCTGCTCCTAGCCTCATGTTGAATTGAGCGTCCGCTTTTCGCGTACGCTTGCCATCGTGATAGGTGGCTCGCTCCGCCCTCCTCTTCTCCCTCTCCGCCCTCCTTTGAGCGTAGAACTCGCACTCGTTAACGATGTCCTGCGGAAAGCGTTGCGCCATGGCTTCCTCGTCCATCTCGGTGATGCCGAGACGGTGCTCCCGCCTCCGGTTGTCACAACGATCCTCGTCGGTGATAAGCCGCGGCAGAGGCGCGAGCTCGTGCGCCCGCTCCAGCGTCGGCACGTTGGGGAAGTTCAATATTCTATGAGGCCACCGGAGGCGCCACATCGCCGCGTGTCGGTGTTCAACGACACCCATGGGATCACAAGAATCCTACTACGGTTGCCGGGGCGCAGGGTTGTGAAGAGAGTAGGGCTGGTAGACAGCACAAGGATCGTTTACCCAGGTTCGGGCCGCGAGGATGCGTGAAACCCTAGTCCTACTTTGGTGGTTGTATTTCTGAGAGTTCTTGAGCTCTCGAACTAGTTGTGGTCAGTGTGTGGTCCGAAAGAGCCGAATCCTTCTCCAATATGCCATGGGCCGCCTTTTATAGTTAAAAGGGGCTGCCACAGTGACACACAGGAGGTGTAAAGGCGCACAGTGCATTGAGCTTATCGCTCGTGCATAGCTTAGGTGTCCCCTTGCTTTATTGGGGACAGGGGCGAGGCCCGTCCCGTCCGTCGCCGCTCCTCCTCGCCTTGATACGCGCCCTGGCCAGTGAGGTGCGTGGTGCCATGTAGGCAGCCAGGTAGCTGAGGTGGCGCGGTGGCAGAGCCTTCACGAAGATGTGCATGTCGCCATGCAGGCACTCGATGAGCTGGCCTGGGAGCTGCATGTTGCCACGCAGGTGCCTGCCCAGCTGGTTGGGCTGGCAGCTGTATGTGAACGGTGGTGGAAACCTGTCCGGCACGGGTTTGGTGGTGGCCCCGCTGGCGTCCTTGGCGAGGGCCTTGCCGGGTGGCCCGGCAAGGGTCTTTCCGTGGCGTGCTGTCGTCCCCGGCAAGGATCTTGCCGGGGGTCTGGTGGCCTTCCTCGGCAGGGATCTTGCTGAGAATCGTCGTCTTCTAATCCTCATTTGATCTTGAATATGTCTTCACAAAGATCTGCATGCCACCACAGAGGTGCCTTCCCGAGCCCTGGCCCCATGTTGATGATGTCGCTGGGGGCCATGGGCTCAAGGGTGGCTCGCTCTATTGGTGTGGGGCGAGCTGTCCCGGCAAGGGTCTTGCCGGGGCCGCTGAGGCCGCCCGGCAAGGGTCTTGCCAGGGGAACCTGCTTCGTCCCTCTGCTCTTTGTGGTCTTGGCCTTGGCATTGCTTTGATTGTCTTGGGCTTTGGTCTTACCTTGGCTCACCTCCCCTGTTCTGCTTGGTGTGGTCGTGGGCGCGGCTCCGACTGCCCGTGCACAGGTAAAGGTGTACTAAAGCGTGCCCCTATTTTTTTACACCGACAGGAGCCCCCGGGCCTGGGCCACACATAAGCGCGACACGTTGTTGGGCCAGGCCCAAAACGGTGCGCGGGCAGGTGGGGCGGTTTTTACCGTTGTAAGACTCTTCGCCCGCTCCGCTTCCCACGACCCGCGCGCGCGGCGCGACGTGGAGGGGCGTGCGTGACGTGGGCGGCATGCATGGGGCAGTTTCCACACGCATGCGTCATATCGCAGTAAAGAGGCGGCTCGCGCCCTCCCCGTAAAAAGAGGGAGGCGTGGAGGCGCGGCTCATTTACTGAGTGAGGGCGGGGTGCGGTCTTGAAGGCGTCTACTCCCCACGATCACGGGGTGGGGAGATATCGGTTCACCCGTCCCCTCAGTTCCGCACGTCTGCCACGCGTCTTTCATGCGCCCGGGGTGGCAAGTGGTGGAGGCGGGAAACCGGGTCGTCGCTGGTTGGGGCAGCGGGTCGGTCCTGATTCCCTGCGCCTCCGGTGCCTGGAGTGGCCGAGCGGGGCGGCCGAGCCCCAACCCCGTTCCTTTATAAAGAGGGGGAAGGGGGGATGGCATCCCGCATTCTTCCATCTTCTATCTCCTCCTGCTTCTGCTTCTTCCTCTCACCAGCCATGGAGAAGGGGAATCCTGGTCCCTCGACGGTTGTGGCGAGGGTTGCCGCTCGACAGCGCGTCCCTCCTCCTCCTGAGCCCGCGGTGGTGGAACCGGCCGCGAGGGGAAGGGGGAGGGGGCGAGGCCGGGGCAGAGGCCGTAGCGCTCGGGGAAGAGGAGGACGGGGCGGCACGCCGGCCTTGCCCCTGCCAATGATGTCCTTCCCAATGGAGGGCCACGTTGAAGACCAGCCTTGCGAGTTCTTCATCAGGCTGCGCCGACCTCTGAGTCGTCGTCTTCGTCTCCCCGCCCCGTTTGCTCGGGTGATGGAGCATGACCCGTCCGAGACCCTCAGATTGCACATGAGGGGCTACGGGAATGGGGGCACGCGGGTTGACGTCGACTTCCCGGCTCCTCGGGTTATGTACCTCCGCCGTGGATGGAAGACGTTCGCCCGCATCCATAGCCCGACGGCGGGGCTCGTCCTCTATTTCAAATTAATGGAGGACGGCCCGCTCTCCGTCAAGGTCTTCGGAGAGTTTGGAACTCGCCTGAAATGCTGCGTGGAGAGCTCCTCTGATGGAGATTCTGACGATGGAAGCTCTTCCTCGAGCGAAAGTGACAAGGAGGACAGCGGGGACGAGTCCGACTAGGCGTCGGACGCCCCGCGCCTGGGCGGGTGCGGCAGCAGCAGCATCTGCACCTGTCCGCTCCTCCGGCAGGGTTTTGCCAGGGGCGGGGCCAGCTCCTTGAACTTCTCGGTGCCGTCTCCTTGGGCGGCTGGCGTCGGGAGGTTGCGGAAGAGGAAGAGGGCGGGCGGCAAAGCCGTCAACTCGGAGTACGCGGGCACCGACGCCTTCCTCACGTATTGCCGGTCCTGCCGCCTCATCTTCCAGCTCCTTCCCAGCACTGTCATCAATGGCCTGTCCGTGGGCAGCCACCGAGGTGTTCTCTTGGTGCTTTCTGCTGCTCGTAGCTCACCTAGGCGCCCCTTTTTCCATTTCGCCTCCTTGACCTGCCTCCTGAGGAAAGGGACAAGAAAGGGATCACGGACACCTTATCTCCTTTTTTTAATCTGTAAGCCTGCGGGCCTTGTTAAATTTAAAGCTTGTAATCCCCTTTGTCCATGTTTTTCATTTCGTACGAACTGGACCTGTATGGGATGTTTTTAATGAAAAAGGGATGCTTGCTGGGCTTTTCGTTCGTGGGTAAATCCCGCGACAAGGAGCGAATTCTCGTTATTGTTTAAGATAAATGTTTTTCGCCCGGCAACAGGCCTTGCTGTTCCCCCCACTCCATTCAACCATTCTCGCGCTCTTGGCGGATGCAGGGATGAAGTGGGCTTCAGGCTCCTCGTTGTACCACCTTGGCGCCGCGGCTACAACCAAATCGGGACCCAGGAAATAGTCCTTAGGTATGGGAAAAAAGGGAGCACGGCAGCCTAGAGATAAAAACGAGGCTTCACATGCCCCAGTCCTGTTTCGTAATGCATGATAGGGGCTAAAAAGACTTATCTGGATCTGCAGCCCCGGCAGTCTTATCTTGCCGCGGTTGGATCCTTGAGTTTGTAGCCCCCGGCAACTCTGGTTTGCTGGGGTCGGGACGCCGGTCCGTTTCCTTTCTTCCAAGTAGCTCAGCAGAAGTGCTCATGTGCCCTGCGAACCAAAAAAGGACAGAAGAGGAATAGATAGACGCGCACTCGACCTCTAAGCTAGGGGTTAGTCGCTGCTGAGCACTATCAACCCTAACTAAGGAAGAGACTCGACCTAGCATGCATGCTATGACTTAAGGCCCCAGCGCTTCATTTATTTATGCTTAGGGTATGCGCCTGGCTTTGTACAAAGGGTCACATGCCTTGCCGGCAAAGCTTGTACAAAAGGTGGCTAGCCGGGAGGCCCGGCAAGCCGCGCCATAGGGGTAAAACTTGCGAAGATGCTCAATGTTCCAGGAGTTGCTCACTGGGACAGCATCCTCGGTCTCCAGGCGGACTGCGCCAGGCCTGGTGACTCATATTACCCGATAAGGGCCTTCCCACTTCGGCGTCAACTTGTTGGAATTCTTGGCCTTCCTCAAAGCTTCGGGCATGAACCTTGCGGCTATGGTAGCGGCGCACGGCTTGCTGGTAGCGTGCCGCTCTCACAACCGCCCGAAGACGAACTTCCTCAAGGAGCATCGCGTCATCTTGGCGCAACGGCTCTTGCTCAAGCTCATCATAAGCGAGCACTCGAGGTGACCCATATATGAGTTCCATGGGGAGAACTGCTTCTGCCCCGTATACCAGGGCAAAAGGTGTCTGGCCGGTGGCTCGATTTGGCGTCGTCCTGATCGACCAAAGAACTGCCGGCAACTCATCAATCCAGCGCCTTCCACTCTTGTGCAGCTTGTCAAAGGTCTTCGTTCTCAGGCCTCGCAACACTTCAGCATTTGCCCTCTCAGCTTGGCCATTGCTCCGTGGATGTGCCACGAAAGCAAAACAGACCTTGCTACCGAGGTCTTGGATGTACTGCATGAAGGTGTGGTTTGTGCACTGCGTGCCGCTGTCGGTGATGAATCTGTTTGGCACACCAAAACGGCAGACCAGTCCTTTGAAGAACTTGACGGCTGACTGAGCAGTCACCTTCCTCACTGCTTCCACCTCCGGCCACTTTGTGAACTTGTCGATTGCCACGTACAAGTACTCAAAGCCCCGACAGCGCGGGGGAAAGGGCCCAGTATATCGAGCCCCCACACCAAGAATGGCCAGGAGAGAGGGATTGTTTGAAGGGCTTGGGCTGGTTGATGAAGCTTCTTTGAATGGAACTAGCATGCTTCACACTTGGTTACTAGTGTCGTCGCATTCTGGAGGGCGGTGGGTGTCGGGACCCCGATTCCAAGTCACACCGATCTAGCCTGTAACACCTCATATCACTTTGCGGCCTCACGCACGGTACTCCCACGGGTGTCGCCTTACCATGGCCCGGGACCGTTTGCGCCTTTTGGCTCACGTATATGACAATGTTGCTAGCATCCATATGACAGAGAACCCGGGCCGACATGGCTAGTCATGAACCCAAAGCGGCGCTAACGTATGGGGACAGGCATACATGAATCAACATCGAACGTGTCGGTCAGCAGCGTGCGAATCCGGGCTGTAGCACTGAGCTACAGGACTCCGGGAACCCGGGCTGTAGCAGGCTAGGCAGGACTCCGGATGTCACCGCGTGACATTTCCCCGAAGGGACAGACACAGGAACGATATGAAACACATGCCGGCCAGTCAAGTGTCCAGAGCAGTAGTGCTGGGCTAGCAGGACTCCGGTGAACCGGGCTGTAGCGGACTACTATGGCTCAAGGAGGCACTAGACTACATTTCCCCATAAGAGAGGCTGCTAAGGATAGACAACTAGATTGTCGGATCCCACACATACCAAGCATTTCAATCATACACACAATATGCTCGATATGTGCAAATACAACATGGCATCACAACAAGACTCTACGACTCAGAGTATTTATTCATTAGGCTCCGAAGAGCCAGATATTACAAGCAAGGGTCTCATGACCCATCATTCAGAGCATACAAGTCAAAGCACAAGCGGAAGCTTAACATGTCTCAGTACAGACATCTACAAATGAAACAGGCTGAGAAGCCTGACTATCTACTAGATCCTGCCGAGGGCACAATATCGTAGCTGAGGTAACAAGCTAAACGTCGAAGCCCACACGGAACTACTAGCGAGACTGACGTCTCTCTGCAAAACATAAAATAAGCAAACGTGAGTACAAATGTACCCAGCAAGACTTACATCAGAACTATCTACATATGCATCGGTATCAACAAAAGGGGTGGTGGAGTTTAACTGCAGAAAGCCAGCTTTGACTCGGTGGCTATCCTAAACTACGACTGCATGTAACTCTTTTGAGGTGGCGCACACGAGTCCACATATTCACCATATCAATACACCACTATGGATCCGCTCCCGTCTCCCAACGAGGACGCCATCCATAGCACTCACGCTTATCTTGCGCATTTTAGATTATCCACTTTCACTTGTCTATGAACTGTTATAGGCAACCCAGAAGTCCTTTACCGCGGACACGGCTATTCGAATAGATCATATTAACCCTGCAGGGGTGTACTTCGTCACACACGCTCTCGCCACTTACCACCATGTACACGTCGTGTACCTCGGCAACCTTCAAGCGGAAGCCTGGCGAGGGAGTCGGCCACGACCTGACTAACCACACAAGTCTCTAGTCCAGGTTTATCGCCTATTCGGGTTCCATCCGCAAGGAGATCCGGCCGGGGTGTCGCTCACGGCCCCAAACGATGTGTGCAGGGTTCCCGAGCCCACCATCCGGGTGCCACTCGGTACACCAGGCCACGTGTGCCTAGTCTGCCCCAAGCCCACCTGTACCGGGTGCCACTTGGTAGACTACTAACACTACCTACAAACACCAGAAACTAGTTGCAACTCCTGGACAGAGATCAGGTTGATTAATAAGTCGAGAGGGGCACTTAAGCATTCCAATGCGTGGTAGTAACTGTTCATGGATCACAAACACAGAACTCAGTTCCTGAGGACGGTTTCAATGAGACAACCCACCATGTACTCCTACATGGCCTCTCACCGCTACCTTTACCAAATCGTGTTCACACACTTAGCTCTCACATAGTAGGACATGTTCACAACTTTCCAATTCATTCCCGATGAATCAGACCCGACACAACTCTAAGCAATAGCAGGCATGAGAAACAAGCATGAATGAGTAGGCACATCAGGGCTCAAACAACTCCTACTCATGCTAGTGGGTTTCATCTATTTACTGTGACAATGACAGGTCATGCAGAGGAAAGGGGTTCAACTACCGCAACAAGTAACAGTTGAAGCGTTGTTGTCCTAATGCAGTAAAAGAGAGCAGGAGCGAGAGAGTGGGATTGTATCGGAATGAACAAGGGGGTTTGCTTGCCTGACACTTCCGAAGATAGTATAGCTCTTCATCGGTGTCATCGATCGCATCGTCGAAGCAACGTCTACTGAGAGGGGACAATACCGGCAAACAGAGAAGAAACACGATCAATGCAATGCACAATATGATGCATGCTATGACATGGCAATATGAATGTGTTTTGAGCTAATGCAACTAGCACATATTAAATGGAGTTGGTTTGAACCTTAGGTTCAAATTCAAACTCCATATAAGACATTTCAAATGCCATTTATTCAAATTGTCATATACAGTGGCTGTAAGTTGTTCAAACATGCATGAGGATGCCATAAACAGATTCTTTGGATTTTTCTGATAATTTTTCATATATGAATCATTTCATTTGGAGTTATAGATTAATTTCTATGGGTTTTTGAAGTTTTAAACATTTTTCTGGAATTTTCAGATTTATTACTAAATAAGAAAATCCTAGCAAATGTATTTATGACGTCAGCAGTGTGTCATAGCGACGTCAGCAGTCAACCACGGTCAAACCTGACGGTGGGACCCGCATGTCATTGAGACAGTGTTGAACTCTGGTTAACCCCGCGTTGACTCTGGCTTTGACCCGCTGCGGGGCCCACTGTCAGTGACTCTAGGGGGTTAGTTAGCGCTAATGACGGTGCCACGTCACCAACCACCGGAGTTGGACGCCGGCGACCAAACCTGACAGCGGAGGATCGCCGGAGTTGCTCGGGACGGCGCTACAGGCGGTGATTTGCGGCGCGGTTTGGAGCTACGGCGAGCTGGCGTTCGCGTGCATCTGCTAGGGCAGACGGGAGGGGCTGGGACGGACCGAGCTCGCCGGAAGCGAGCTCGCGGCGGCAGCCGGAGCTCGGGCACCGACGGGTTAGGCGCCACAGCGCGTTTCGAGGCGAACTGGTGGGGTCTGCGGCTTCCTAAGGAAGCGCTGAGCACGCCTACGTGCTCTGGTGCGGCGTGCGGGTGTTGCAACCGCGGCGGCGACATGGCCGGCGGCGGGGAGCGGTCGGCTCTGGTGGTTGATGCGGCTAGGGGGCGAATCACGCAATGAGGCAAGGGGGAAACGGTGCAACGGCTCACCGCGGTTCTTCTGGTGCTGCTGGCGAGGCAGGGGAGGCACGGGGTCCGGCGAAACGATGGTGGGGATCACCGGCGCCCGAGGTCGAGATCGGCGGCGTTGGAGATGCAGCAAGGCTTCTGGCGCCGCGTGACTCGATGGAGAGGACGACGACGTCGTGGCGGAGCACGTGGTTACGTCGGAGAGGCGCGGGAAAGGCTGTGGGTGCGGCAACGGCGAGCGGTGGCGACGAGCTCTGCTCGGTTGTCGCGGGAGAGAGACAAGGGAGGGGATGAGCATGGAGGGAGTGAGAGGGCCCGGGGTGGCGCGTGGCGTCGTCCAGAGGGGTCGGGGAGGCCAACCAAGCAGGAGGTGGCCAAGCGCGTGGGCGCGCGCGGCGGCCACACGCCCTCGTGCCCACTGGCACGAGGAGGAAGACGACAGGCGGGAAGCTGGGCTGGGCCAGCCAGCTGGGCCGCCAGCTGGGCCGCCTGAAAGGCCAGGTAACTCCCTCTCTCTCTCTCTCTTTACTTTCTATTTGTTTCTGTTTTCTAATATTCTGTAGTCTTTAGGGCTTTATTAAAAATACTTAGACACTTCCAAAAATCATGAAACTACTCATGATCACTGTTGGGAATATATCCTACAGTAAACATTTTAGTTTATGATTATTTGAGCATTTAAAATATTTAATAGCACTTAAATGCCCAAATGCAAATAGGGTATGATTTAATCCAGAGCCCAAATATGTCATGGAAAAATGTGCAGCACCTCTGGTTATTGTTTCCAACATTTTCCAGAAATGATGAACATTTTTGAAAGCCATTTGGAAACACTGAGAATGTTTTAGTTGAGCCTAGTGAATTCCTTTGATGCTAGGGTTTATGCAATCCCCATTTCAATTTTCTGCAAAATTCAAACATGATGCACACCTGAAGCTAGCCTAGTGCAATACGAGAAGCTAGGGATGTGACAACTCACCCCCACTAAAACAAGAATCTCGTCCCGAGATTCAAGCGTAGGGTAAGGTGAAAGGGGAACGCAACTAACATAATCTTCACGATCCAATTGTTCTCCTCGAAGGTGTTGATTCATTGCATCATCTTGATCTTGACATCTTTTCTTTCGAGAGCTTCATCCAACTATGATTACGGAAGAGAGGGAAACTCTACAGGATTGATCTTCTCGAAGATCGAGCTATACAAGGTCAACTCATGGAGTGAGACGTTGGAACAACTCTTGAGTTGAGACAGTGGATGGAAAGAAAACAGATGACAAAGGTTTCAAGTAGCGAGGAGAAATCGACATGACTCCATAACGGGGCACCTTAGGAAAGGTGACTCGTGGAATTCTTCCCTTAAGTGGCAAAAAGAATTACTTTTGATACAAAGATCATTGAAACTCTTTATACCAGCGTAAGGCAATTTACAAATGATCGTTTGAAAGAATTCAAAAGAATGGCACACTCAATTTGGAAAGGAAACTATGGTTATAGAACAACTCGGCAAATGGAAGGCACATTCCAGTTGATACCAAGGACATAACCTAGTGACTGCGCGTGCTTTCAAGAACTTGAGCATTTCCATATTCATCAAGGTTTTACCAACATCCGTGCCGAGGATCCTGGCAACACATCATACAACCATGATGAACGGTGATGGAGGATGCAGGTGCAAAGGAGGACATCACTTTCTCAGATTTTTCCTTAGCAATGCCAAAGAAGCAAATCTGGATGATCGACCGAGAGACATTTAGTACTCCGCTTCTAATGTTCTCCTTGATGCACTAGCATATCCCGATCATAGGTATGGTTTGATATCTAGAACATCAAGTAAAAGGTCGGACTTCGGAAATATAAAAATCCATAAGGAACAACTAGGGAGCAAATCCTACGAAATCCTTATGGGGAGGTGGCCAACTTTCTCAATCAAGATACTACAATAATAGGTCTTCCGGCTGGGTGTGTTGGCCATGACATCCACTTACCGGTAACAGAGAGATCATTAGTATAGTTCTTGGGAAACGTTCAACCATCACATCTGCCTGAGATTCAGATCTGGTTGGTGTCGGGATATTCCAGACTCATCAAGCCTAGAAGAAAATGAAGGTTTGCAACACAAATCGACGAGATGACGTTGCGAGATTCTCGGGAAATGAGCTACGGTAGCAAGCTCCCAAACATGAGCTAGTTCTGCTACATACATGTGAACACACTGTCCCAGACAAGCATGACCACGTAGTAGTCTTATAATAAAACACTACCGAGTTCAGGTGGGGAACCATCAACGAGGATATCGAAGCCTTGTGCATGAACTAGTATTCGCACAGCAACTCCTTTTCCTTGAACGAATCAATCAGTGGCTTGGTGTGCTAGGAACACATATGGAATGGAGGTAATTAATCTACCAAACCATAGAATACATTCGCACATGCATAATTGACTTGGGATGGTACCAGAGGAAACAAAAACAAGCTTTCTCAAATCCACGGCGGCAACTTAAATCAAATGCACATGAATTAGAGGAAGTCACTACTTTCATTCAAACATATACTTCATGAGCTAGCACGAAGAAAATGCTTTCAAAAGTTTCCAACACTAGCTGGATGTTCAACACGAATCATGGAGGAGACAAAATGCTGTTTGATGGGCTCAACAGCAACTCATCAGAATTTCCATATCACTGGACTTCCACCATCATGTGAACACGGTGATAGCATTGGTCAGACCAAAAGAGGTAATGGTGTATGCTCGAGAGATCAACCACGAGCAAGACAACATTACGAACACCATTGGTTCCGATTTGATTTGACGATAGCCCATACTCAAATCAAGGTTTGGTTAAGATGATAGGTCCATTAATTGATCACGAGGACCAATCGATGAAGAAATCATCTTTCTACAACAAACACACACAAGAGATATCCTTTGGAAAGAACTAAGTCAGGCAAGCTTTTATCTTCCAACTCTCCAAGTTGTTGTTTAGCTTGACCAACTAGCTCAGGGGTATCCAACACGGATTCTTGGAGAAGGGGTGGTTTACAGGAAACCAACTTGATCACGAGCTCAACATAACAGTCAGGAAACAACCTGGTGATACTTCCGAGAAGATAATCAGAAAATCACAAACCACCGATATGTTACTAAGCTCGAGAACAATCTTGCTTTTCAGGGCAAGACGATGTGATCAAAAAGGGCGAGGAATTGATACAATCCTAACTCGTTGACCGAAGAGTGCACCAGGAAACTGGACTAGGTAACACGATCAATCTCGGGATGATGATTGAACAACCAACACGCTAAGAATGAGGGTATTGCCATTAACTACCAAGCAACGAGTTGCTCAGAGTATTGATTTCACACATCACGGTTCACTTGTCGGTGTTCCAGTTGTGACAACACGGAACCGAGGAATGAATAATGATGGCGAGAAGTATCACTGTGTCAAGAATTCATAAGAGATGGTGCAATTCTCATGACACTCTTGACATAAAGATGGTAACGCTCCAAGGTAGAGCACAGCAAAAGCTGGATTGGCATTTTGGTCTGCGGAATACACTTGCTTTGACCCAATCCTAGATATGGACGAGGTTCCGGAGTTTGTTTCTCCTAGTCATTCCGGATTAGAATGGCTTGACGGACCACAAGAATAATAAGCATCGATAACACGGATGCACAATTACTCCTGCCTATCAATTGATAGACGAGGGCCGGAATACAGCTAAAGAGGGACAACTCAAAGGGACATATGATTTTCTGAGTTGCGGATGCATGGATTAGTATATCGAACAAGTTCACCATATTTCTTCCGGATAATCCATGCAGAGGAGGAAGGACTGGCAGAGTCACAATATGAATGGAGTACTACTCAAGAGCGCCCTGGTTGTGATCTTTTGGTTAAAAGAACTTCTGCCATAATGGTTCATGGTATTGGAAGAATGAGATACCACGGACCTCGAAGACTATCACAAAGGTTACTAATATCCTAAAGGAACTAGCAACACTATCAACACGAGGTAAGTAGAGTGAATCTTGGGTTCAAGAACCCAGAAATAGAATACCTACTACTAAATGGCATCACGGGATGCTTTCGAGAATAATGGCCAGAATCATCACACTGGAAACACAAAACATGGCTAGATTACTAGGTGATCCTCTAAGACACCTAGGGTCATAATAATAGCTCCAACACATATACCGAGGCAATAGAGTGCCTCAACGCACCGGTAGTGTGCTTAATCTGGCCCAAAGGGACGCAAAATAGAGGGAAAGGATTTTGCAAATGCATCAGATTGTTTAGAAACCTGGGATGACTCGGACAACATAACGGCTGTAAATGCTCAATGGATTTGAGACATCCTACAAAATGGTGGCATAACCACTCAACATCACAATATAAACTTCCGGGATCAATGGTCAACATACGGAGGTAGTAGGAACTGAACTGAGGCTTAAATCCATTAATCCTATGAGTCTATGGATTAGTAACACGTGATCCTGATAGAAAGATGAGAAGCCTAGTTCTTAATCCCCGCAGAAGAGAAGAGGGTGACTCAGATCAGAAGGCTATAAGGTAAAGGAGTAAAAGAGCCTTACGTTCCCTTCCACAATCAATTCCCTTATATAACTAAAGCATTTCTAGACTCAACTTCGACCAGTTTGGCTTCGTAAACCTACAGGCAGTCAAGCTCTGATACCAACGCTGTCGGGACCCCGATTCCAAGTCACACCGATCTAGCCTGTAACACCTCATATCACTTTGCGGCCTCACGCACGGTACTCCCATGGGTGTCGCCTTACCATGGCCCGGGACCGTTTGCGCCTTTTGGCTCACGTATATGACAATGTCGCTAGCATCCATATGACAGAGAACCCGGGCCGACATGGCTAGTCGTGAACCCAAAGCGGCGCTAACGTATGGGGACAGGCATACATGAATCAACATCGAACGTGTCGGTCAGCAGCGTGCGAATCCGGGCTGTAGCACTGGGCTACAGGACTCCGGGAACTCGGGCTGTAGCAGGCTAGGCAGGACTCCGGATGTCACCGCGTGACATTTCCCCGAAGGGACAGACACAGGAACGATATGAAACACATGCCGGCCAGTCAAGTGTCCAGAGCAGTAGTGCTGGGCTAGCAGGACTCCGGTGAACCGGGCTGTAGCGGACTACTATGGCTCAAGGAGGCACTAGACTGCATTTCCCCGTAAGAGAGGCTGCTAAGGATAGACAACTAGATTGTCGGATCCCACACATACCAAGCATTTCAATCATACACACAATATGCTCGATATGTGCAAATACAACATGGCATCACAACAAGACTCTACGACTCAGAGTATTTATTCATTAGGCTCCGAAGAGCCAGATATTACAAGCAAGGGTCTCATGACCCATCATTCAGAGCATACAAGTCAAAAGCACAAGCGGAAGCTTAACATGTCTCAGTACAGACATGTACAAATGAAAAAGGCTGAGAAGCCTGACTATCTACTAGATCCTGCCGAGGGCACAAGATCGTAGCTGAGGTAACAAGCTAAACGTCGAAGCCCACACGGAACTACTAGCGAGACTGACGTCTCTCTGCAAAACATAAAATAAGCAAACGTGAGTACAAATGTACCCAGCAAGACTTACATCAGAACTATCTACATATGCATCGGTATCAACAAAAGGGGTGGTGGAGTTTAACTGCAGCAAGCCAGCTTTGACTCGGTGGCTATCCTAAACTACGACTGCATGTAACTCTTTTGAGGTGGCGCACACGAGTCCACATATTCACCATATCAATACACCACTATGGATCCGCTCCCGTCTCCCAACGAGGACGCCATCCATAGCACTCACGCTTATCTTGCGCATTTTAGAGTATCCACTTTCACTTGTCTATGAACTGTTATAGGCAACCCAGAAGTCCTTTACCGCGGACACGGCTATTCGAATAGATCATATTAACCCTGCAGGGGTGTACTTCGTCACACACGCTCTCGCCACTTACCACCATGTACACGTCGTGTACCTCGGCAACCTTCAAGCGGAAGCCTGGCGAGGGAGTCGGCCACGACCTGACTAACCACACAAGTCTCTAGTCCAGGTTTATCGCCTATTCGGGTTCCATCCGCAAGGAGATCCGGCCGGGGTGTCGCTCACGGCCCCAAACGATGTGTGCAGGGTTCCCGAGCCCACCATCCGGGTGCCACTCGGTACACCAGGCCACGTGTGCCTAGTCTGCCCCAAGCCCACCTGTACCGGGTGCCACTTGGTAGACTACTAACACTACCTACAAACACCAGAAACTAGTTGCAACTCCTGGACAGAGATCAGGTTGATTAATAAGTCGAGAGGGGCACTTAAGCATTCCAATGCGTGGTAGTAACTGTTCATGGATCACAAACACAGAACTCAGTTCCTGAGGACGGTTTCAATGAGACAACCCACCATGTACTCCTACATGGCCTCTCACCGCTACCTTTACCAAATCGTGTTCACACACTTAGCTCTCACACAGTAGGACATGTTCACAACTTTCCAATTCATTCCCGATGAATCAGACCCGACACAACTCTAAGCAATAGCAGGCATGACAAACAAGCATGAATGAGTAGGCACATCAGGGCTCAAACAACTCCTACTCATGCTAGTGGGTTTCATCTATTTACTGTGACAATGACAGGTCATGCAGAGGAAAGGGGTTCAACTACCGCAACAAGTAACAGTTGAAGCGTTGTTGTCCTAATGCAGTAAAAGAGAGCAGGAGCGAGAGAGTGGGATTGTATCGGAATGAACAAGGGGGTTTGCTTGCCTGACACTTCCGAAGATAGTATAGCTCTTCATCGGTGTCATCGATCGCATCGTCGAAGCAACGTCTACTGAGAGGGGACAATACCGGCAAACAGAGAAGAAACACGATCAATGCAATGCACAATATGATGCATGCTATGACATGGCAATATGAATGTGTTTTGAGCTAATGCAACTAGCACATATTAAATGGAGTTGGTTTGAACCTTAGGTTCAAATTCAAACTCCATATAAGACATTTCAAATGCCATTTATTCAAATTGTCATATACAGTGGCTGTAAGTTGTTCAAACATGCATGAGGATGCCATAAACAGATTCTTTGGATTTTTCTGATAATTTTTCATATATGAATCATTTCATTTGGAGGTATAGATTAATTTCTATGGGTTTTTGAAGTTTTAAACATTTTTCTGGAATTTTCAGATTTATTACTAAATAAGAAAATCCCAGCAAATGTATTTATGACGTCAGCAGTGTGTCATAGCGACGTCAGCAGTCAACCACGGTCAAACCTGACGGTGGGACCCGCATGTCATTGAGACAGTGTTGAACTCTGGTTAACCCCGCGTTGACTCTGGCTTTGACCCGCTGCGGGGCCCACTGTCAGTGACTCTAGGGGGTTAGTTAGCGCTAATGACGGTGCCACGTCACCAACCACCGGAGTTGGACGCCGGCGACCAAACCTGACGGCGGAGGATCGCCGGAGTTGCTCGGGACGGCGGTACAGGCGGTGATTTGCGGCGCGGTTTGGAGCTACGGCGAGCTGGCGTTCGCGTGCATCTGCTAGGGCAGACGGGAGGGGCTGGGACGGACCGAGCTCGCCGGAAGGGAGCTCGCGGCGGCGGCCGGAGCTCGGGCACCGACGGGTTAGGCGACACAGCGCGTTTCGAGGCGAACTGGTGGGGTCTGCGGCTTCCTAAGGAAGCGCTGAGCACGCCTACGTGCTCTGGTGCGGCGTGCGGGTGTTGCAACCGCGGCGGCGACATGGCCGGCGGCGGGGAGCGGTCGGCTCTGGTGGTTGATGCGGCTAGGGGGCGAATCACGCAATGAGGCAAGGGGGAAACGGTGCAAGGGCTCACCGCGGTTCTTCTGGTGCTGCTGGCGAGGCAGGGGAGGCACGGGGTCCGGCGAAACGATGGTGGGGATCACCGGCGCCCGAGGTCGAGATCGGCGGCGTTGGAGATGCAGCAAGGCTTCTGGTGCCGCGTGACTCGATGGAGAGGACGACGACGTCGTGGCGGAGCTCGTGGTTACGTCGGAGAGGCGCGGGGAAGGCTGTGGGTGCGGCAACGGCGAGCGGTGGCGACGAGCTCTGCTCGGTTGTCGCGGGAGAGAGACAAGGGAGGGGATGAGCATGGAGGGAGGAGTGAGAGGGCCCGGGGTGGCGCGTGGCGTCGTCCAGAGGGGTCGGGGAGGCCAACCAAGCAGGAGGTGGCCAAGCGCGTGGGCGCGCGCGGCGGCCACACGCCCTCGTGCCCACTGGCACGAGGAGGAAGACGACAGGCGGGAAGCTGGGCTGGGCCAGCCTGCTGGGCCGCCAGCTGGGCCGCCTGAAAGGCCAGGTAACTCCCTCTCTCTCTCTCTCTCTTTACTTTCTATTTGTTTCTGTTTTCTAATATTCTGTAGTCTTTAGGGCTTTATTAAAAATACTTAGACACTTCCAAAAATCATGAAACTACTCATGATCACTGTTGGGAATATATCCTACAGTAAACATTTTAGTTTATGATTATTTGAGCATTTAAAATATTTAATAGCATTTAAATGCCCAAATGCAAATAGGGTATGATTTAATCCAGAGCCCAAATATGTCATGGAAAAATGTGCAGCACCTCTGGTTATTGTTTCCAACATTTTCCAGAAATGATGAACATTTTTGAAAGCCATTTGGAAACACTGAGAATGTTTTAGTTGAGCCTAGTGAATTCCTTTGATGCTAGGGTTTATGCAATCCCCATTTCAATTTTCTGCAAAATTCAAACATGATGCACACCTGAAGCTAGCCTAGTGCAATACGAGAAGCTAGGGATGTGACAGTGGGCTAGAAGAAGCCTTGCGGGAACGCCTTCCCGACAAGGGCTCTCGACCCTATGTGGGAGCCACAAATGCCTCCATGTATATCTGCCAACAGCTCCAGTCCTTCCTCCCGGGCGATGCACTTGAGTTTCACACCGTTCGGCCTTCTCCGGTACAGGACGTCATCGACGAACTGGTACAGGGCGGACCGACGGGCTACTTTCTCCACTTCTTCCTGCTCCTCAGGAAGCTCCCCTGTTTGGAGGAATTGGATGGTATGCTGCGCCCATGCCGGAGCCTGGGGCTCAACGGCAAGGACCAAAGGCATCTCTTCCGGCATGGGAGCGGTTGTCTCTACGGCCGGGGCTTGACGCCCTGCCGGAGCCAGTTGCTCTTGGGCAGGCTCAGCGTCCACGGCAACACTTTTGCCGGCAGCCCCAGGGGGCTCGGTAGGAATGTACTTGCCGTGACCTGATTTCCTCTGCTTGTTCTGCCCCGCTGATGGTTCGATGGATGGTTGAGTTAACCGGAGCAAAAAGGTACCTGGTTCCACAGGTAGCTTGAATGCGGCACGCTTTGACAGGTAATAGGTGATGTCGTTCTCCGCTCGGGCTTCCATCAATGGGCTCTGATAATCCTTGTTGACTTGCCTGACAACGAGCTGTGAGTCACCCCTGACGATGAGCTTCTTAACCCCGAGGTCTGCCGCGATCCAGAGACCGGCAAGCAATCCCTCGTACTTAGCAGTGTTGTTGGTGGACATCTTTTTGGGGAAGTGCATCTGGATCATGTACTTGAGGTGTTCTACGGTGGGTGCGACGAGCAGCACACCGGCACTGGCGCCTTGCAGTGAGAAAGCCCTATCAAAGTACATGATGCAGTCGAGGTCTGCTTCCTTGCCGGGGAGAGTGGTCTCCTGGATTTCTTCATCAGCCGTCGAGGTCCATTCTGCGATGAACTCCGCCAAGACTCTGCTCTGAATTGTCGAGGTACTTTCAAACTTTAAACCGAAGCTTGACAGCTCCAAGGCCCATTCCACAATCCTTCCGGTTGCGTCTGGGTTGGGCAGTATCCGTTGCAATGGGAGGCGGGTGACGACAGTGATCTCGTGGGCTTGGAAGTAGTGAAGCAGCTTCCTCGAGGCCATAAGGAGGCGAAAGAGCAATTTTTGCACGCCGGAATACCTCGACCTAGCCCCCTGCAAGTGGGAGCTGACGAAGTAAACCGGGTGCTGCATCATCTTCTTCTTCGGCACCACCTCACTCGATTGCGCGGGCACTGCCTTGGTGGCACCAGACTCTGCCGGGGGCCGCGCCTTGTCGGCAGCAGGCCCTTTCGGGGGAGTCTTTGGCTTGCCATCCGCTGATTCTGCCGCCATTGCTACCTCCTCGTCGACCCCCCTCTGTGCCACCAGTGCGGCGCTGACCACTTGATTCGTCACCGCCAGATACAGCAGCAATGGCTCTTCTGGTCTTGGCGCAACCAGTATTGGCGTGGAGGAAAGGTATTTCTGCAGATCCTGCAGTGCTGCCTCGGCTTCTGGGGTCCACTCTATTGGGCCTGCCTTCTTCAACATTTTGAAGAAGGGAAGGGCGCGCTCGGCAGACTTGGAGATGAATCGGTTCATGGCGGCAACGCAGCCGGTGAGCCGACGCACATCCTTGATCCGCTTGGGCGCCTCGATCTGCTCAATAGCCTTGATCTTGTCTGGGTTTGCCTCGATCCAGCGCTGTGACACAAAGAACCCGAGAAGCTTGTCGGACAGAACGCCGAAGACACACTTCTCAGGGTGCAGCTTGAGGTTGATCTTGCGCAGGTTAGCAAATGTCTCTTCCAGATCTTGCACAAGAGTTGGCCCGTCCTTGGTTTTGACAACTATGTCATCCATGTAGGCCTCCATATTTCTATGGAGCTGAGGTTCAAAACCAATTTGGACTGCTCTTGCAAACGTTGAGCCAGCACTCTTCAACCCGAAAGGCATCCGTAAAAAGCTATACGTACCACATGGGGTGATGAATGCTGTCTTCTCTTCATCCTCTTTCGTCATGAAGATCTGGTGGTAGCCTGAGTAGGCGTCGAGGAATGATAGTAGATCACTCCCAGACGTGGAGTCAACAATCTGGTCGATGCGCGGCAACGGGAAGGGGTCCTTAGGGCAAGCCTTATTGATATATGTGTAATCAATACACAGTCTCCACTTCCCATTCGCCTTGCGCAGCACTACTGGATTGGCCACCACGTCGGGTGGAGCACTCCTCTCACCAAACCTGCCGCTTCCAACTTCCTGATCTCCTCTGTGATGAACTCCCGCCTCTCTAGAGCCTGCTTTCTGACCATCTCCTTGACGGGCCGCGCGTGGGGGCAGACAGCTAGGTGGTGCTCAATCACCTCCCTGGGAACACCGGGGATGTCGGATGCTTGCCATGCAAACACGTCGACATTCGCCCGCAGGAAGGTGATGAGCGCACCTTCCTATTTGCTGTCGAGTGTGACCTTTCCCTTTGGCTGGCTCCTCCCCGGATTGCCCTTTGAAACGTGCCCATTTCCTCGAGGTCTCCATCAGGGATTCCCAACTTTTTGATCACGACAGGCGAGATCAGGTTCAGGCCGGCCCCGCCGTCAACCAACATCTTGTTCACTCTGAGGTTGCGTATCGTTGGTGAGACCAACAATGGCAAATACCCAACCACGGTAGTGCGGTCAGGGTGGTCCTCGGCGTCAAAGATGAGGGGCGTGCTGGACCACTTCAGCGGCTTCTGAGCGTCGAACGACGGCTCTGCTGCTGTAATCTCACGCGCCCAGTACTTGAGCTGGCAATGAGAGGTATGCAGCGAGGTGCCGCCATCGACGCACATGGCCTCCATAGCCTTCTGGAACCCTTGCTCACCAGACTCGTCGTCCTCGTCGAGATCATCGTCTTCTTGTTTCTTGTCGCGGCCCCGGGCGGGCCTCTCTTGCTGGTTGTCCTTGCCGGGGCAGCCTCCTTGGCCGCCACGCTTCTTGCGAGACCCCTCCGCACCATCCTGGTCCTTCTCCTTGTCCTGCCTCTCGTACTCAGCCTTTTGCTTCTCAGCAAGCAGCTCAACTTGCCGGCAGTTTTGGAGGTCGTGGCCCTTGGTGCGGTGGATCTTGCAGTATTGCTTGCCGGAGCTTCCTGGCATGTCGGTAGCCGCCAAGGCTCGGCAGGCGGTGCACCCGGCAATCTCCTTGCCGGGGGCGTCTGCTTTGACCTTCTTGCCGGAGCTGGTGTCGTCAGATCCCTCAACGGCAAGCACGGTATTGCCTTTGCGTTTCCTGTTGCGATGCCGGCCCTTCCTCGTCGGGGTAGCGGCGTCTTCATCTGTAGAGTCGGTTTCCGCGCCGGCATCTTCGTCGGGGTACTTCCTTCCCTCCTCAGCCCGGGCGCACCTATCGGCCAGGACGTAGAGCTCGGCCACATCCTTAACTTTGGTCATCGCCAGCTCTTCGCGCATCTTTCGATTGCGCACGTTCTGGTGGAACACGCTAATCACATCGGCGGGATGAACGTCAGGGTTGTTGTACTGCACCCGGCCGAATCTCTGGATGTACTTGCGTAGGGTCTCCCCTTCCGTCTGGGGAATGATATGCAGATCACTAGCCACGCCATGAGCTTGGTGGCATCCCAGCAAGTGCCGGCGGGAAATAGTTGGCAAGCACCTTGTCGTCACGAGCTCCAGCAGCCTGGATCGTGATGGTGTAGATGCAGAGGAACTCGGACGGATGGGTCTTGCCGGTGTACTTCTCGCCGACGTCGGGTTTGAACGTGCGGTGGGACGGCCACTGGAACTGCCGCAGCTCACGGGTAAAGGCCGGGCAGCTCACCTCGTAAGGTAGGCCACCGGAGCCCCCCGGTGCTGGGTGGTCCATAGCAGGCCCCGCCCGCTTGTCCGACTGGCGGCGCGTTTCGTGCCGGCGCTCGACGGTGGTTCGAGCGTCTTCGTGAGCTCGTTCCCGAAGGACCTGGCGCTGGTCGTGGAGGGTCCGCGGGTCGGACGACGCTATGGAGATGTTATCACATGCGTCGTCACAACGGGCCGACGCCCGCAGCGGCTCGCGAGGAGGAGGAGAGTGCACCGTGGCTGCAGCTCCCCCGGTCCTCCCAGCGCCAGCATGTGGTGGCTCGGTGGAGCACCGACCCGAGGGCCCTGCCGGTCGCGGATCGTCTTTGTTTGCGACGGCGACGAGGCTTTGGATGGTGGCCCTCCACTCGTCGAGATTCTCCGCGCGCACGCGATCCTTTCCCGACGTTCCTGCTATCTCTACTCTCTTCTCTACTGTTATATTTATTTTATATTTAATATTTATCTCTACTTCTCTACTCTCTACTCTCTATTTTCTTTTAAAAAATAGAGTTGGTGATGATGGTGTGCCTTCCATCCTGCAATATAGGCCGCCCGATTTATATCCGACGGATAAGAAGGAAACTATGGCAATTTTGCAGAAAGATACCCACACCCCTCTCCAGATTTGCAAATAAGGCGTTCCCTCGTTCATCCATTTCTCCCACAAGATAAACTACTCATACAAATGCATCTTGATGCATGCAACGCATGGGATCTTGCTACTTCTAGAAAATTCATCATTTGCCACACTACTAGTTGCAGATGAAGAACCTACCCAAGCACAGCGCGATACAGGAGGCTATAACCAATTACTTTTACGGGAACAATAGCAACCAGGAAATTTGAAGGGTAGGTATGAACAAAATTGGAACTGCACATGTACTGCTAAGTGATTCAGTACACACATTACCAATCGAGGAGGAGAACAACGGTCGCGGCGGCCTCTGTGCATCATGGTCAGCAACGGGAGTCAGTTCATTGTCCACGACGGTGGTGCTTCTGCGCTTGGCGTCGGCTTCCGGGAAGCAGATCTGAGACAGTGGAAGATGGTGCCAGGGAGGAGGCTCCGTGTACGACGACGACGGTGGACTTGCTCCAGTGCGGCGTACGAGGTCGTCGATGAGGCAGATGCGCTGCGGTGGACGAGTGCGCTGATGTAGAAGGGGAGGAGCACGAAGGCTGCGGTGCCATGGAGAAGGATACAGAAAATGGGGAGTATTCAGGTGTACTACACTGGCTGCCGGAGTGGGGTTGGCTGGGTAGGGTGAACCTGAAGTTACGAAAACAGCCCCCTACCAAGCGTCATCCGTAGGCCTGTTCCGGAGGCTATGATGGTAATTTCATACTGCTCGGATCAGGGTCGCGGGAGATTTTCCCGCCGACCTCATAATTTTGTGACACTGAACTCCCCGTGTGGCGTTCTGGGTGATTGGGCTAAGCAACTAGCGAGTAGTAGTAGTAACTACTAGTACTCCCTCCGTTTTTTATTAACTTTGCATATTAGGTTTGACCAAAATCAAACTTCCTTAAGTTTGACCAAGTTTCTAGAAAAATATAAATATTTACCATAACAAATATGTATGATGTGAAAGTACATTCAATAATGAATCTAATGGTATTTATTTGTTATTGTATTGTATATGCTAATATTTTTTGTTATAAACTTTCTGAGAGTTTACAAAACTTGACTTTGACCAATGCTAATACGCGGATTTAAACAAAAACGGAGGGAGTACACATTTGTTTTCTTAGTTTTTACTGAATTAATCATTTGTTGTAATTGTGAAATAAATATATAGGCTACTAACTTTGAATGTAATGGTCTATACAATTCAATAGTTACAATCATTGTTGAATTCCAAGATGTATACGAGGTCTATAGTACTTCACAATATGCGCAAACTCACATAATAATCCTAGTCAAATGAGAATCTAAATGCATTTCATAGTTATTACTTTGTAGGATGCAACAAAACCAACCATAACTCTACATCATCCATTATAAAAGCAACATTTTGGACACATCCCAATGTGTGAATGAAATGTGTAGAGAGAGCTTGCGAAGATGGAGCAGATAGGGCGGGAAAGATTGTATGTATGTGGATGAGAGAGTAGGAGACAAACCTAATGAGATAGAGAGAGATAGAGAGAGAAAGAGAGAGGAAGAACTTAGGTCTGTGAGAAAGATGGAGACATGTAATATACGTGAGATGCGTGTGCATCGGGATTCTGTACACGTGGAAGGAGAAGAGACAACAGGTTTGATGAGAGAGCTGGAAAAACATGGACGAGAGGGGAAGGATCTCGTGGGTTGAGGGATTGATAATTTTGTGCGGGGGAGAGAGGGATTGGTAATTTTGTGCGGGGGAGAGAGGGAGGGGGGAGGAGTCAGTCAGCCGTCGTCACATCATCCGACTTCCAAATGGCCCCGCATTCTCTAGTGCAGTGTGGTCACCGTCTTCGATCTCCTTGATGCCCTCTTTGAAGATTGAGGTGTTGTGCATGCTAGGGTGCAGAGAATCACAAGCGAGAGTGGTCGCCATATAATCTTAGATGGGGATGAATTGTGTGCTCGGGGGGAGGGGGTGTGTGTGTGCGGTGTGTGTGTGTGTGTGTGTGTGTGTGTGTGTGTGTGACAGAGAGAGAGAGATTGAGAGAAATCAAACCTATGGAGAGAAATGTGTGTGTACGTGACGGAAAGCTACATGCTAAATAGGGTTTTCATGAAGAGATTGTGCGTGCGAGATAGAGAGCGATGTGCGGGCCTTGAGGTGGGCAGGGGCCGGGTGAGGGTGTCAAAATGTGTGCGTTGATGCATGTGTTACATGCGATCGTGTGAGGGACGGACGAATCGAGAGAGATGGTTGTTGTGTTACGGATGCTCCTCTCTCTCTCTCTCTCACACACACACATACACAAGTAAAATAGAAGACCATTCTCTCATGTATACACAACGTATCGGCATCTGTCTATGTCTCACTCATGCATGATCATTTGCACATTCACACCTCTGTATGTCTCTATCACACGCACACCGTCTCCACATTGCCCTTCCGCCACAACACACATATGGACACATACACACGTTCTCTCTCAGTCACACAAAAAAACAGTATTAAAAAAACTAGGGTGCACCTAAAATGTCCAAATCCAAATAAACATGAACTGGAGCTAAATTCAAATATATGGAAATATTGCAGCGTCAAGAACTTTTCCAGGAAAAAAAAGTTGAGTAGTATTCGGGGATTGTTTTCACACACACACAAAAAGGTTAGGTGGATGTCCTTCGAGCGAGACACGATGACGCACCGTTCGATCGACCGCGCCACCGCGGTTCACGCGCTTGCACAGGATTCCGTATCGTGGTTGTGGTAACTAATATAAGCGCTGCCTCAGTCTAATGTTTACGTGTACTAGTAAGGTTTTCTTTTAAGTTTGACCAACCCTATATAAAACTAAACTAAGCTCCCATATGCGCACTCATCAATATGCTGCCACCGCCGTTACGCATGCCGGCGCCCACCTGCTCGGGCCAACAATTTCTCGCCCATCACCGCTGTGTCGCCGCCATCCCTATGCCAAGAAGCCGAAGGCTCACCTGCTCACGTCGTCTGCAGTCCCTCCTCGCGATGCCGCCGCGCAGCCAAGCACGCGAGCAGCTGGCAGAGCCGCGTCCATGCACGCAGCATACGAACAGGAGCACGAGCGCGTGCTCCAGCACGCCGGTGAGGAGGAACTAGCATGTCATTGTCGTCTCCGCCCGCGCGGAGGAGGCGCGCATGGTGGATGTTGCGGCGGAAGCCAGTCGCGCCCGCGCCGAGCCCGCAAACCGGGTGTGGACGCGGAATCTACCTTCGAGACGTTGAATGCCACGTGGATCCTCCAATCTGAAGGAGCAATTTGGGTCAGTCGACTCTTGTGAGCCGTTGGATGCAGCATGCATCGCTAGAAGGGCTTATTCAACCTCCGAAATTGATGCACTGTTCATCTTCTCAGCCCGCCACATGCCTAATCGCCTGCCGCCGCCGCCCCGCCCTCCCCTGCCACCGCCATGCTCCCCCCACCCCCGCCATCCATTTAACTCCGGGCACGATCCATTTTTCTGGCGAACTGCATTCCACACCCAACACTCATAAGATAGATCATGGGCACCCTGCCACCCTAATATAGATACTGGGGTAGCTTCTCCGTCGCCTTCTTCCTTCGCTTCGTCGAACTTCTTTCACAAATCGACTGACCCAAATTATACTACTAGTACGAACATATTAAGTACAGTAGTAACACGAAGATATGAGCAGTACTACCAATTGCAAGAAGAACAGTAGTAAGACATAGTACTAGTACTACTATACGTACTAAAGAGTTCAAATAATGAGAAAGAACATAAAGTTCAAATAACGAGAAAGAACATAAACATAGTTCTGCTGGGGGCTCAGCACAACACACCCCTGAAATAAAACTAAGCGACTAGTCCGCTTGACACTACAGTAGAACCAGCATGAACGACGACACTACCACCTTACACGGAGTCCAAGTCCGAGTCCACGTCCTCGACTTCGTCCTCGTCCCTCTTCCTCTTCCTCTTCGCCGACGCTTCTTTGCTTGAACCGGACACTGGGCTCTGCTTCTTGATCCAACCCTTGTAGATATTTAAACAAAGGTAGGCATCCATTGTTGTGTACAGGATGTGATCTTCATCTAATGTCTTCGACTCCCATGAATGATGAAACTCGTGGTGAGGTTTCTTCAGTTTAGCGTACGAAGGATCAATCATGGCTGCTGCCAGGGTCGGCATTGAAGGCTGAGAGGAGGTCACCAGGCTTGCCTTCTGGAGATCGAAGGGCTGGCCTACAACGAGGCCTATCCAACCCAGGACATCCTATCGTTCCTAAAGTATACCGTAATGAATTTCACTCTTTCGTCCTTGAGGAAGTTCTTAAAATTCTGGCACTCAACGTCACATTGGCATATGTGGTAGACCAAGCACACGTTATGTACGCAAACCTGGATCACGGCGGGCTTCTTCTTCTCTGCCTCCTTTAGAATCTTCTCTCTTTCCCGGACTGTGGTGTACTCAACATCTAGCCCAGCGACCCACTCATCCTTTGAACTGTTGAACATGCGTAGGAAGCGAGCAAGGCATGCTTTCACTGTCGCGGATCCACGTGTGTAGATGACGATGAACTCATCGCCAGTGATGGCTCTAACCTGGTACTCAGCGGGGACCATGGAGATTTGGGAGGCCATGTATTTTGGAGGAGGGTTAGGAGAGTTGAACAGGTGTAATGTGAAAGGATGAGACGACTGGGAGCGAACTGTTGTAAGGTAGTAGTAGAAGACGGGGACGAGTAGGGCGTGCGAACGATGTGGGGTTGTTGGCTTGCCTTGTGGATAAACGGCTGCAAGCCCCCAAAGAATTCTCGAGTACTATGCGGGACCCACTAGATGTCATGTCTACTAGACCTATATCGTAGGCCTGACGGTATAGCTTCTGCCTGTTCGCACGCCATGCCGGCGCGTGGATGTAACTTCACTTAATTCTGTCAACTGTCGCGCCTCCCACAAACTTCGCCTCCCTCGCGCGGTCGCACCCTTTGAGACTTCGACCGGCTATAAATGAGCAATTTTTTTGCCTAGTCCGCATGCATGATACTCCCTCAGGTCCTTTTTACTTCCGTCAACCGTTTGCAAAGTGTTTGACCAAATTTATACTAAAAATATCAATATCTACAATACTGATTATAATGAGTATAAGAACTACGTTTCATAATGAGTATAAAAATATTGATTTGACATTGTGAATGTTGATGCATTTTTCTATAAGTTTGGTCAAAGTAGAGGTACATTGACTTTAGACAAAACATAAATGCACAATGCAGACTAGTTCCTCCGTCCAAGTGCGTGCCATGTCCTATCTAGTCATCACAACAAGGTTAGCTATTAGAGTACTACTACCTCCCTTCTAGTTTAAAGGGCTCGACTCAAAATTTTCACCTACTCTTACCAAGATAGAGGCGGTGGAATAGTTTTTGTAGTATGCAAAAGTACTCAACTAATGCTATCGTTCGTCACAAAAAATGTGTTTACCAATGCATTATCGCATTGCATGCATGCATGAACACTAGTTACTCTAACCCCCCTCTCTTCTTTAATTCTTTTCCACATCAACATGTTTGCTATTCCCGTGTGCATGATACCAGCTAAGATACCACCATTATGGCCAGCCTTAATCATCGCATGCAATAATTTAGTGCATCTCGAAATATGAACATGTGTGGGTGTGTATGTTTTTAATGACTTGAGACTATACCTAGCCCGGCATGCAAGATGACTTATTATGCACCATTCCCCATACCTGCAGGAAGCCCGTTCATCTCCAAATCTTTTCCTCTCCATGTGTGAAAACAATATGCCTGCTTGACTCTCCTTCTCCCTCCGGCGGTCCCACCACTCCACCCCGTGTGGAAAAAATCTGCATGCATGACTCACCTCCCCCCGCGCTCGTCCAATCCGTTGTGACCAGCAATATTTCCAGCCCTTCCCTCCCCCGTAATTTACTCCAACAAATATGCCCACGTAGTTGTTACGTTAATCACGCAACATATCTTACGGGATGCTGCTTCAGTTACTTAACTGCAGGTGCATTGGCTGACTGACATATGGGCCCAACAGGGGTCTGGCCCACATGTCAGTGACGCAACTGGACCTGCAGTTAAGTCAGTGCAGCTCAGTCCATATCTTACGTAGGTGTGCCATTGCTCGCTATAAATATTGCGCCTCCCACGGCATTCGGAAGAACGCTCACGTTCATCGCTATCTCCTCCCCCTCCCTCTCACGTCGACCACCATGGCATCGCCCCTCCCAAGCCCTAGGCGCCACTCGCTGCACCGCGCAGACGGTCTCGCATCGTCGTTCCGTTCCTCGCCGCAACTAGTCGAGGAGGACGCTTCGGCGTTCCACTCCTCATCGTGACGCGTCGAGGTGGACGCGTCGGCGTTCCCAATCTCGCCAGCACGCGTGTCGTAGGACGCATCAGCTCCCCGCTATGAGGAGAATGCCACGCCACCCGCCGAGCCCCCAGCCTTGAGGAGCTTTGGAAAGAAATGGATGTCACCTTGTGGGAGGCTTTGCCTCCGGTAGACCGCGCCAAAATAGAGGCGGAGGAGAAGGCCGAGGAAGAGAAGCGCGCCGTGGGACAAGCTACCTGGCAGGCCTATGTCACGTCCGAGAGAGTCACACAATTGGCTCTTTGGCAGAAGGCTCGTGCGAGGGCCGTGAGGGTGGCGTCCGAGAGAGCCCTGAGTGCAGTCGGGCCCAAGTGCCTCATCTACGTTGAGCGGTACGTGGACCGGGTGCATGCTTCCAGCGAGGAGGAGTACCTGTTGGCGTGGATCACCACACCGGAGAGATCGCGTGCTCGCCCGCCGGCAAGCCGCCAATCAGCACCATGCGAGTTGCGAGGCTGAGGAAGAGGCGTTGTGTGAGAGCACTGGGAAACGGCCGCGCACCAGGCACTCGTGGCGCGCCACAAGCCCTCCTGCGAGCGCTGTGGCTTTTAGTAGGAGTATAATTTAGTTTCGTAAGGCGATCTCATTAGTTTTGGGACGCAAATGATAAATCCCGAATGTTCAGGATTTATTAGCGTCCTTAATTAAGTATGTAAAAGGGAATGTTTGGAAACCTTGTGTATCCGTATGCATTTTGTAAGTACGTGCATATAGCACAAACTTTACTATATACTATCGCATTACACGTCTCTCTCTATATATGCTTGCAGAGTGTGCTACTCCCCCCGTCCAGGTGATTAAGTCATCTTTGCTTGTGCACCGTAACCAAGAAGGAGGGAAGACTTATACACACCTAGACGGAGGGAGTACTACTATTACTTATGTACGTGCAAATGCACGTTTTAACATTACGATGCGGTTTTTGTGAAAGTAGAAAAACAGCACTAGTCAAGCTTGTGAAACAATTCAATGCAAAACAAATGCAAAAATGCTCGTTTGATTGTCTTCTTTTAGCTTCCTTCTCTGTGGTTATTTCTCTGTCGTACTTTGTATGGAGTATCTCACTGGTCGGAAAGGCATGCAAATTCCCAAACCACTTCCTACACCCTGTATCGAATTTTTTGCCTAACAAGTTTTGCCGTGCAATTGGAATTCCAACTTCAGTACTACTACTAGTAGGAGTACCAGGGGCCAGTTATTTTAGGCTTCTAGATTAGTAATCACATAACTACTACCTCTGTCCTGGTTTATTGGTCCCCATTGAAATTTGTGTCAAATTTTGATCATAAATTTAACTAATGAAATGTTAGTGCATGTCACATGCACTAACATTTTATCAGTTAAATCTTTGGTCAAAATTTAGCAAAAATTACAATGGTGACGAATAAACCGGGACGGAGGTACTAGTAGTAGTTTAGAAGCCCAAATAAATGAGTGAGGTGCCTTATTGTTACTCTCCACTATGACTAGTCTTATGGGAAAAGCTGGGGAAGAGATGGCTTATTTTTTAAGAGCAAGTATAATAAGTCCTACTCAGCAGGCTACAAGACTTGCCATGTCTTAAAAATCCTACATGGAAGAGAGAGAAGTGAGGATAGAGAGCAGAGCCGGCTCTTCACTAGTCGCTCGCCTATACGCACATTACGAGGCGCAATAGCTAGGTTGCAGCCCGGGCTGCTGCCTATAAACCAGCGCTTTGCCATTCCTCCCAATCCCAGCATGCAAAGATTAATACTTAAATCCAACCCAACAGCCAACCTATAGCTGTCCTATTATATGGTATTGGCTGTATGAAGACATATGACATGGGCTTGTCTATAGAGCCGGCTGCTGCCTCTCCTATGAACCATGCTCTAAGCTGCCAAAAGAACTGGCCATAGCAGTAGTAGCTAGGGATACTAGGAGTAGTAGCTAGGGATCGAGTGTGTGAGATGAACCGGAGAAAGTAAATGCAGAGAGATGAAATGCAAAAAAGACGGAGGGATGTGATGGTTGCTTGTCCGTTTATTTTACCACGCCACTTATTACTGGGAGTGGTTGGGTTTTGTGATATGACGGCTTTACTGCCGCGCCACGAGCGGGGTGAGACTCCCGTGCAGCGCCTCCCTCTACACTAGTACTACATCGGTCGTGGTTTAACCCCCATTGAATTTGACTGAAGATTTAACTGACAAAATGTTAGTGCATGTCAACAAAAACAATATCGTTGGATTCGTATTTGAACATAGTTTTCAATGATATAATTTTAGGTGACATGCATCAGCATTTATCATACTTAAATATAATGTTAGTTCAATTTTTGGTCGTACTAATCTATAGTAAGGTGCCCGTGCGTTGCACGGAAGAGCGAAAGGCATTGATCGGGGAGTAAGTCTTTCACCATAAGTCTTTCACCGGCGTGAAATGCATTAATCGGAAATGCATTGATCGCGGAGATGTAAGAAATGGTTCATCATAAGTATTTCACCAGTACTGTAGTAAAAATTTATACATGGTAGATTCTAGACTAAGCAATAAATGGATACACTTTTATTCATGCACGATACTCCAATAGAGCAAGATCATGCATGGTCCAGGTGATTAGATAGCGGATTACATTGAGCGAAGACTAATGATCAACTTTCAACTTGGTAATGCAGATGTCCAGGTGAACCTCCTTGGAGTCCCTGTGCACATTGTGGGGGGTCAAATCATACAATGTGTCTTCCATGTCCACATCGACGGGAAGGTCCCAGGTCGGCAGAGTCCAAGTCATCTTGACGTAGCCAGTGTCGCCGCCCACGTATCTCCGAGGGGTAGTAATACTGAGCACGCACCCGTACATCGGCCTCGTGTTAGTGTCAGCGTCAGCGGCGTCGCCCCTGACGCACACTACAGAGACGGGACGGCGGCGTGCGCGGGCCTCGCCGGTGCCCACGATCAAGAGGAAGATGCCGCCGTCCTCCTCCGAGACTAGCAGGCGGCAGTGATCCTCCAGCGACTCCGGCACGGTGAACGGGTAGCACGTCTCGTACTTGATGTTCTCTGCCAAGGGCCAGTAGTGATCGCCGCACTTCTGCGTGAGGTGATGCACGATGTTCACCGGCGAGCCCCAAAACGGCATCAGGCACTCATAGCAGTAGACGAAGGGCTCGTTGGAGGCATCGACCAGGCCGTCCATGAAATGGGAGTGGCTGTAGGGGACATTTCGCCAGTTGAATATATGAGCAAGTTACTACGAGATTTAGTACGAATAAGCACAAAATAAATCATGACGGCGATAACAGAGGTGAAACTAATCATGTGGACTAGCATAGTAGATGAACAGATCGAATCTAGGACACGGACTAGAAACATGATTTCTACCACGATTTCGAACAGGAAGGATAGAAACACATACGGTGCAACGGGAGCAGCACCATTGGTGTTGAGGTTGTCGCCCATGTCGTTGAGGAAGAGGTTGCCGAGGTCGGGGAAGAACTCATCGTCGGTGAAGTCGTCGCTGCTAGCAGTCGCGAGAGTGCTCTCCCCAAATTTCAACAGCGCCCGCCGAATGGAGCGCGGGAGGGAGTGGCTGTAGGGGACGTTGCGGCCGCCGAATGGAGCGCAGGAGTAGCCCACGAAGAAGTAGATGGTGCTCCTCCCTAGTCTCTATTCTTATCTCTATCTCTACTACTCTTCTTTGTTTTTTTAATAATATACTAGTTGTAGCTGTCAATTCGAATAGTACTGCGCCGTCCGCTGCACGCCCGGCTGAACACGCCTCCTCGCCTCCATCAAACCCCTCCGTTAAACCCCCATGCAAACCGAGAAACCTACTCCGGCCCGCGGGAGGAAATTTGCCGGTTGCCGTTGGAGAATAATAGAGTCACGTCCAATCCATTTGAGTTAATTGCGTGTATGATTCTCCCTCTATAAAAAGTTAATTGCATCCTTAATCTTGTATTCTAAGTACTGTGTGGGTTCCACTGTCAGTACAGTGTACATGACTTGCAGGCTGGCTACAGATTCGTACAGAAAGTTAAAAAGAAACAAATCCATCCTTAATCTTGTATTCTAAGTACTCTGTGGGTTCCACTGCCAGTACAGTACCGAAAGAAGTGTATATTAAGAAAATATAAAAAGCTAAAGTTTAGGACAGAATTTAAACTGAGGTCATCGTGCTGCGAGCATCCGGCCCGGACCAGTACACTAGGTGTTGGTTATGGAGAATGCAAGATATAAACCTTTACAACAATTAGCCCGTCCATTGCAACGGATCCAAAGTAGAATAATACATATTCACGAATTTGAAAGAAATAGTTTACTTTTGATATACATATCACTAAAAATATCTTATGTTTCACTCCAAATATATTCTTTGGGTTGTTTTGATGAAGTAAGGGAGGAATGTGGTTGGTTTCAAGATACTCAGGGGTTTTGTGTAAACTGGAGCAGAGAAGTGGGAATTGTTGCAAAAGGCCACAACTTACATCACAGCTGTTAGATGCAGATCTAATGGTCGGAAATGGCGGATGGCAGACACACCATCATCACCAACTGAGTCTTTTATAGGAGTAGGAGTAGAGAAAAAACTTAGTTGGTGATGATTGTGTGCCTGCCATCTTATAATATAGACTGTCCGATCTATATCTGACAGAAAGAAAGCAAACTATGACAATTTTACAAAAGATACTCTCCACATTTATAGATAAGGCCTTGCCTCGTTCATCCTTATCTCCCACAACTTCATTGCTGACCAATTAAAAAAGGAAACTGGAACAATCTGGCATGGTGGCCACTGCCGGCGCCGTCCATCCCCATGCCTCCGCCCAGTCCGACCACCAGTCACCACCACGCCCCACTCCTCCTCACCTCTATCATCTTTCTCGAGATATCATTTTTTCGATGAAATGGTCGACATTCCATTTTTCGATAAAATTCTCAAGATATCATTAGTTTTTACGCATGGGATTACTCCTGCATGGGTCAATCACAACAGGTGTTTTGTAAAAAAATGCATCTTGATGTTCCGTGCAATGCACGGGCATCTTGCTAATTTTTTTGCATATAATTCCAAACACCACGTAGACACGGTCTTTTACCATTTTACAACTATGTTAGTATCATTGTTAGTGGTCATCCGGTGCAAGTTATAAGCACGGGTGTTTTAACCTTTTTTTAGTAATGATATCTGGTGATTGTTCGCCACGAGCTCAATCCTGGGGAATCCCATGTAACCGTCAGATTTCCATCCGACGGTGGCCTGTTTTTAAGGCATAGTATTTGACAAAACCGACACCCTTACACATGTACTGTAACTGCGTCGCGGGCGTTTGCAACTGCCATGTCTCCCAGCGAACGTTTGCGGGGGATTGGAGTTAGCACTAATGGCGGTTCATAGTCGTTCCACGCTCGGGCATTGAACTTTGTAACTATTTTTAGATTAGAATATACTACTCCTCCAGTCCTACTCCACTAATACTCTACTCAAGCAAGTTAGGGCATATTAGTAGGTACTGTAGGGAGTACCAGTATTGTGATCACTCAAGCCAGTTGTCCGGCATCTATATGACCCTACGCTGTTGGTATGTGTCTCGTAAGTCAAGCGGCGTGTTGTAGTCATCATCACCTGTCCACTTCCCACAACACATATTCGCTTCTCCATCTTTGTACGCACATAATCTCGTCCAATCTTCCATCCCCGCTAAGGTGCCTCCCCCCTCGTCCGAAAACCAAGCACTAACAATGCCAGAACCGAGCAACATCCGCCGAAAGAGTGGCTAGAATTTTCTCCCCACAGAGGTAATCAAGCTCATTGTTTCGCATGTGGACAATCTCAGTACCATGCCGCTCGCCACGTGCTCGTCGGGGCTGTACCGTTTACTCAAATCCCTCAAGCCTGAGCTTTTTAAGCCAGCTCCTTGCTTGCTGATGCCGCCTGATCTTCAGAAACGGCGTGTCACATAGTATAACGATCGTAGGGTGGCAAGCATCAACCCCCTTAAACTGCGATCCGATCCCCTTAACCCTCAACTACATTAACGGTATGTACTGGGTCGACATGAACATCTCTTGGATGGTGCTCGTCGATGGTCGCGGCAGCTGGATGCTCGTGGAGGTCTACACCCACCGATTGACCCCCCTTCCTTCGATTAACACTACACTGCTTTGGCACCGCGGCCCAGAATACTCGGAATCTTACAGTAGGCAACATGATAGCAAGTTAGATTTGCTCAAGGTTGTAATCTGCCAAGTGCCCACAAGATCTGCGAATTATAAAGACTTCAGGCTAATTGCTTTCTTCAACCGCGGTGTGACAGCCTGATTTTTGGCCCTTTCTTTTTCTTTTGTTTTTCTGAGGTTTTTGCTTGAGTTTTCTTCTTCCGTGGCTTTGTGGTCTGGAAACTGAAGAAGATGCCCTCTTCTTTGTTTCTAGAATGGCTTGTCATTCCCAAAACCCTTCCCTAGCCCTGTCATTTTAGCCCAAATCCCAATATTCTTTTCATTGGGAATATTCCTTTTTCTATTAAAGGAATAACTCAAATTGCCCTAGGTTGTGAAGCAACCTTTATTTCCATCACTCCTAAAATTCCCAAATAATTCTCATAAATTGTTTGGGTCATATATTTCTCAAATATGGCAAAATATTTCATTTGTCATGTTTATCATGATGCTCAAATAATTCATTTCCTATTCTGCCCTAAATGGCACATTGTGAAGCAAGTGCTATTTTCCTTTTCCCAATTGACCTCAAACTCCTTGGACACCTTTTCCTGTCCATATCATTGCCACCACTACAGGAAACAGCTACTTTGCCGTCTGCCATGGCGGACGGCAAAGGCTCGAAAGGCGGACGGCAAAGACCTTTGCCATCAGCCGCGGACGGCAAAAGGCTCCGGCAAAGAAGGCTACGGTAAACAGCTGCTTTGCCGTCTGCTTCCTGGCGGCGGACGGCGGGGAGCCGGGGCGGCGGGGC